>NW_010264905.1:24239-34512 GCF_000690775.1 Eurypyga helias | reverse complement strand
CTGAGGCAGTGACACAGACTGTATGTTTCTACCGCGCTGCTGAGCTTGGCTGGCCAAGTAAACCACAGATGAGGAGCTGCCACTGGGACAAGGTGACCTCTTGTGCTCAATAATTTGCTGGACTGGCCTAGGTCTGTTGGGGGACCAGGAGTGGGCATCAACTCTGTGCCACCCAAACCCACTCGTGGTACTGTCAGGAGCATGTTTCCACTCTTAGAACTCATCAACCAGGTTGCATTATGAACTTTCAGCCGCCCTAATCAGACCCCATGCCGTGTCTCCCGGCACTCTGTGAACTAACCCTTCTCCCCCAAGGGCTGCTGAAGGAACCAACATGGAACAACATGCCTGAATCATTGGACTCTGGGGTACCACTGTCCCCCTACGTCATGGGTGATGGTAATACACAGTATTCCTAAAAGCCACAAGTAAAGGGGAGGGAAAAAAGATGATGTCCTTCAAGTGTCCTCCATGCCCTCCCTCACCCTGCTGCATTTCTGAGAGAGGCTAAAGCAATTCAGGATTGGAAAGGGGAAAGGGACTTTGCCATCACTTGTCAAGGAGAGTGTGGGGGAGGGATGAATGTGTACTTCCTGATAATTTATCGCTGGCATCTGTTGCGGTCTCTGTTACCTACCCTTCTGTAATATAGGTCACCCACATGCCCTGCCAGCGCTCGTAAGCCAGGCTGTTAGCGGAGTCTGATCCCTGAGCCATGATCCAAGGGTTACTGCAAAGGACTAGGAGGGATAAGCAGAGACAGAGGTCGCTGGGCTCTGTTTCTGACTGCGACTCATCCTAGTGACACAGTCACCTGTCTTTCCAGCCTTAGTATCCCCATCTGGAAAATGGGATGGCTTTATCCACCTAGCCAGAGCTGAGGCACTACTGGCTGTGACGTCAGCATTACTTCTGGGGGTCATTAAATACAAAATAACACCACCACCGACAACCGTGGTAAGAGCTATTTGTAAAGCAGATGGAAAGCTTTGGGTAGAAGGTGTCACAGCATTGGGAAGTGTTACCAAAACAGTATGTGGATGCAGTAAACTGAAACCTTCCCCTCCCTCACAGTGTGCTCCTTGGGACCCAACTTAGGAAAGCTAAGGGTTGAGAGGGATACTGCAAACACTGCTGGTGTCTGGGGAGGGAGAAGGGAAGCAGAAGACGGTGATAGTGCCTGCTGTAGCTTTTATGCCCTGACAAGTGCTTCCGCGTCATGACGGGCTCCTCAGCATCCCCCCAGCAGTAAAGTTCCCTGTTCAAGCTAATTAGGGGAATCCTCATTAGAGAGTCCTCTAGAGTCTGACAGCAGGCCAAATGTCCAAGTGGCACTTCAGCTTAGTGTATTTTTGGCCGCTGGAGCCCATGGGCCAGAAACGGATGATTTCATTCTGTTGCTTTGAGCTGAAACTAAAAAAGTTGTCTTTTACTGTCCTATATCAAACGGCAAGAAGAAAAGGCCATCACCAGCCCCACAGGCTACTCTGTTCATCTCTCCAGAGTCTGGAAAAGAGATTCAGCTCCAAGCACATGGAAGAAAACTCTGGACACTGTGTCCCATGGATCACGGGGCATTCAGCTGACATGTCGCTTCAGGGAGAAGGAACCCTCTAGTAAGCCTGGAAGAAAGACTGACGCCTGGTTTGGGGAGCCCCTGGGTGACTTCAGAGCATTCCATGCTCCAGCAACAAAGATCAGCCTTGAGGTCCCAAACCCAGGCAATGCCACGCTGGCTCTGAATGGATGGCACGTTGCCTCTCCTCTTGGGCTGGGGGCAGAGGGGGGCACTCCTCGGTCTGGCAACAGCCTTACTGCTGGAAAAGTCCCCGCTGTCAGGCCAAAAGCAGCCAGACAGATTTGGTGGTGCTCTTGAGAGCCCAGAGGCGTGGGCAGGTGGTAGCTGCCCCAGAACTATGGGGTTCCCAGTGTTGGCAGCGAGTGCAGATGGCCTGGTGCTCTATGGAGCAGAAGGCATCTCTTGGGCCACAGTAGAACAGGTAATTGAGTCAGAATTCAAGACAAGCCAGGGAAAACCTTTAAAAAACAAACTCTCCAAAATTCTTTCTTTTTCCTGGCTGCAGAATACTAATCACGAAGGATCTAATGTGCCTATGGGCAATATATGCGTGGGAGAAACAGTTTTTTTGGGTTCTTGGAACTAAAATTTCTCCATAAACATACTATTTCAAGGTATAAATGCAGAAGCTCATTGGCCCTCCCACTTCAGCCGTCACTAACCTCTACCTATTCCAAATCTACTGCTCAGCCACCTCGGCATACGTTACGCTTGGAGAAGCAGGCAGGGTTGTGCAAGACACGGATGTTGATAAATATGGGTCACAGAAGAGCCCCCAGTACACGTGCAAGCCCAACCCTGAGCACACATTTGTAAATGTAAGCCAGGTTGGTGGCTGCATCTGTGTACGTACGTGAAGATAGCTGCTTTTAAGTCCTGGAAACACGTGTGTGAGTGCACAAAGGGTGGCCGCTATCTCTGGGGCGGGGAGTGGTGTGTTTATGTGCCATGCTTTTAAAATAATCTTGGGTTTATCGAGGCGCCTCCATCTTTATGCGTGTTGCAGCGCAGGAGACAGCATTAAAGCCAGAACAGGTGTTAATCACTATGCACTGTAATAAATTCTAAACATAGGGAAAGGGCTTATTTATACCCGGCTGCTCCTCCCACCCTGCACTCTGAGCTTCAGCCTTGGTGCTGCCTGGAAGAAAGAGGTGCCTGCGAGGTACCAGAATCGCGTGCAGGAGCTGGGCATGCCCTGCCAGAGCAGAAGGAGCCAGGGGTACAAACCCTGAGCCTGTCCCCATCCTCGCTCCGGGGTACGCCAGCTCTGCTCTCAGCCCCTGGCTGGTGCCTGGGGATGGTGTGGCTGAATGGCATTGAGCGGGGTGGGGGACACCCCCTGAGGGGGGGCCTAAGGGGGGGGCACAGAGGGAAGCCGTGTCACGAAGCACCTAAGGAAGCTGGGTTTTTGGTGGTGGTTTTTTTTTTTAAGTGCTTAGCCCCCCTGCTTGGAGCCGAGCCAGCTGATACAGATGGGGTGTTACAAAACAGAGCCAAAAGGCAAGAGCGCAAGGAACAGAGCTATCTATAACCCTGACAAAGTTAGATGGAGTGAAGGTGGGGAAGAGGGAAAGCCAGAGCACGGCAGGCAGCCCCCGATGCTGGGAGTGAGGATGCGATTGTTCGGCAGTGGGATTTGGAGCTGATCGACTCCCGCTATCCAGCGAGCAGATAAGGTTCTGTGGCTGTCAGCTTAACTCTGCCGTTATTCCTGTGCTGTAGGGAGTTAAATAGAGCACACGGAAAGCCTGCTGCCGGGGAGTGAAAGTCAAGGAGGAGAGGGAAGGAAGAGGCTGGAATTGGGCAGTGCCCGGGGAGTCGGGTGGAAGTGGCTGCGGGCAGAGCCCCTCCAGGTAAGTGCTTGCGGCTTTTCATCCTCCTTGTCGATGCCAACAGCCGGGGACAGAGGCTTTAGGGGTGGCATTCAGACATGGCAATGGGGGAGGCTGAAAGTCTCCTCCTCAGCCAGCACTGAATGGGCACAGCTATTTGTTGCAGCTTCTCCTTCAGCAGGGACCGCAGGGAAAGGGCTCCAGCTCGGTTTGGGGAGTGGGGGGCTGTGGCAGGTGAAGGTTGGATCGGTTTCGGTGCCGTGGGAGGCATTCGTCTATTTGGTGCGTTGGCATTTGGGTAAACGATCTAAACAGCCTTGCAAGATGTACTAGTTCAGGCACTGAACCTGCTCATCTTTTCGAGATGCTAATTTAAATATTTCCTGGTGATTTACATTCCCATATAAAATAAATCAGTCAGGGCAACCTGGGGGAGGGGAAGCAGCTTGGCACGCGTGTCGGGAGAGCGTCCCGGTGGGAGTGCAGCGCCCAGCTAAAATAAGGGCTGTGGATGCTGTCAGAGCCCCACAGAGGGGATGGAGGATGGTTCATTTCTGTACCCTGGTTGAAATGTGTCCATCTAACTGCTGCTGTGACTGTGGGTGCCACATCAGAGAGCATGCAGGGGGACAGGAGGGTCCATGGTATTTCCCTTTTTCCTGCTTGCCTGTATCCAAAAGGGAAGTGGGAGGGAAGTTGGAACCTGTTGTCAGTCACTTATTGTCAGGGGAGAGTTTATGGTCTTTGGGTTTCTAATTAGAATGAGCATTTTTCCTTCTTCTAATTAAGATGTAATTCCTCTCTTTTCAACACTCCCACTCAGTCTCCCCAGCCTGAGGTCCTCCCTTCTCCTCCTGGGCTCTCTCGCTTTTCAGCTCCTGCAGTTGCTGCAGTGTGAAATCCCCAAGCTGAGGCTGTGCTCTGCTCAGCCCCACTCCAGCCACCACATCGGTTTTACCTTAAAACAGAAAGGCAGCACCGGGTAGGGAACACGGGGCGGGGAGAAGCAGCTTGGCAGCCGCTGGTACCCAGACCTCAGTGAGCCAGAGCTGTATGTCAGGGGGAGGATGCACAGGTTGGTGAGCCAGAGCCATGTGTCAGGAGAAGATGCACAGGTTGGTGAGCCAGAGCCGTGTGTCTGGGGGAGGATGCACAGGTCGGTGAGCCGGAGCTGTGTGTCAGGAGAGGATGCACAGGTGGTTCCAGCCTGCATGGAGGTGAGAGGGAATGAGCCGGAGTCAGCTCCCCTGGCACAGTCACCTCAGCAATCCAGCAGGTTAACCGTGAGCGTGAGGCCAATGTAGCTACCGTGGCAGGCTATTCAAGCACGGGCTTGTCTCTTCGGCGCTTAGGTGATTCAGGCCTTATTTCTGCACTGAGAGGTTCAAAGCGAATTAATGTTGCGCCTTCGTCATGCTGTGCCTCCTGAAACATCCTCCATCTCTCCTCCAAACCGGAGCTGGTGCCTCAAAGGCAAAACTCTAGTTGGAGAAGCGAGAGGAGACACTGAGCCCAGCCCCATGTCCTGTGCCCAGGGAATGGAGTCTGACCTGCTCTGCCCTGCTCTCCCCATCCAGGACCTGGCAGGCAGGCCACAAGGCCATTCCTCCTCCCTCCGGGGCTGTGGGCCAGGCTGGCTGGTGGATGTGAAGACACGCTGGAGAAGACAACAATGCTGCCCACAACTGCTGGCCACCAGTGGAGGAGCAGGTTCCTCATGCGGTGGCAAGAGGCTTGCCGTAAGTAATGCCTACTCAGGGACTAAGTACGGTGATCCTGTTTTTGTCAAGGGAGTGGGAAGAAAATAGGTCACATCAGGGTTAAGAACAGGGGAGAGGGACAGCTAAGAATGGAGATGTTTGATCTAATTCCTGATTCCTTTAGAGGCCAGGCTAGCTGGGAGGGAGACTCTAAGGCTGATGATGGGCTTAAAGTGGGACAGAGAGTGATGATTGCTTCTGAATTCCAGTGGGCCTGGCAGGTGAGAAACAGCGAGACAGATACCACCGCACAAAGAGTGACCCCGACCGTTTCTCAGCGCAGCATCCTGTAAGCTGCAGACTCCTCTCTGTGGTAGGGGTTTACACACAGGCTGCTGAGCAAGGCTCCCAGCTCTTTGCAGCAGAAGTCATGACAGACTTTAGAGGGGAAAGCAGGATGCGAATGCAGAACTCTCCTACTGGGCACTGCCACATGTCGTGAAAATCAAGGAGTAAATAAAGAAGAACCTTTTCAATTAAATTGTAAGAGTTCAGCCTGTGCATCTCCCCAGTGGGCCAGGGCATCTGCTACAGTATTCCTGAGTGTAGAGCAGGGACTGCTAGGGCAACGTGGGGTTTCAGGGAATGTACCTGCACTTCAGAGAAGCATCTGGGGAGCACAGCAGAGGAAAAGGAGCACTTGGAAAGTGTCCATCGCTACTGCATGCCCAGGTGCCGAGCAGGTCTGTGGTTTCCCTTGTTCTTGTCCCCCGATCAAATTCAGGGCTGTCACTGTAAGGAGTTGAGGGAATTATTTCCTTCTCCAGAAAACAGGCATCTTTGTAATCCATCCTCACAGACCAGACTGCTGTATAAATTATTTATAACGAGTGCTACTGAGTCTTGCCTTAATCTGATATACCTGGATCAGCTTTCTAGCACCTACTAGAGTCACCAAACACCCCACAAAGTAACTTCATCTCCCTCTAACACAGAAACACATACTACTCATCCTTCTGTAGGGATGGGAGACTGTTTCCAGTTCTGTCTATTGCTTGTCTGCCTCTCTTCCCCATATAGTTGCATCCTAACCAGTGCGATGAATTCCTTGGCCTCAGCTCACATCCTAGTGGATGCATGTCTTGCAGGGACTGAAAATGAAATCAGACCTTCTCCTCTCTATGATATCAGTAAAATATTTCCAAGAGCACAAAGTATGGGTAACAAGAAGGCATTTTTGGCACATCCTACACAGCTGCAGAAACTTGGCATAAATCCAGCTCCTACCAGCCACTGCCAGCATACATACTGGTGGAACCCCACAACCACCCAGTTGGGACCAGTGGCGGGTAGACATTTTGAGGGATAAGCCCTGACAGAATGCCACCTGTATAGCATTACACATGGTCTGCTCTTGCCTTTTCTCAGAGTACAAAGCAGCTAAGTGTTATCATCACAGCTGACAATCTATTATTAATACTGTACGTTTGTTAAGCACCCAGGGAAAGATGGGGTCACTTGAGTAACTCTCTCCCTTCACCGCTCTATCTCCCCTTCTTTTAATTCTATCCCTACAACAAGAGCACGATGTGTTCTGAATGGAATTTAATATCAGCCAGTCAGATAGTACTTGCACTGCCAGTCTACAGGCTATGATCTGCTTTTGTGGCAGTCTCTGCTACTGACCCCAACTTTTGCATGACAAGAAAGCACAGAGGTGCTCAGGGTAAAGATCTCTCCTGTATTTCACCATAAGGATCCATAATTATCATTAAAAGAGCACACAGACTGGCATAGCCTGCCTGATGTAGACCTGAGAACTGAACTGTAGGACAGAAGACAGTTCTTGACGGAATTGTGAAAGATGGATTAAAAAAAAAAAAAAGCAGACACTCTATCTGAACACTTATCCCTTGGTCCTTAATGAAGCCATATAGCTTAGGATCCCAACAGTGCAGTTCTCCTCAGGCTACCAGTCCACACATCTGCCAATTCTCACAAGGATTGCTGGGAACACAAAAAGGCCCTTTGTAGGACGATGGGGTTTGAGTATGAAGGCAGCATCGCTGACAGAAGCCAAGTCGATAAGAAAAAATGGGCTATGGGTCAGACTAAACTCTGGAGAGGGTGGCATGAGGGGAGAGTGGATGGCTGACAGCAGAGCTGTTCCAGGCAGAGCTTCTCCAGAGCATGGATTTCCACTGGCTCCCTCTCCTGTGGCAGTCCTTTCACAATTTCGTTGGGATTAAGAAACACAACACCCACTTGTTGGTTCTTCGGAAAAAAGCAGGACCGAAGCATCTAATTTCCTAGTCCAAGAAAGAGCGAGAAGACAACAAATGCATCCACTTTAGCTACCATTCACCCCTAAAAGGACCCACCAGCCCCAGTTGACTGCTTGCTCTGGCAGGAAAGTGAGAAGGGGAGAGGACAGGGCTTGATGTACAGACAAACCTCCCTCAGTTTGAGTCAAATGCTCAAACGTGTCACCTTAAAAAAAAGTTGAGCCTTTTTTAGGAGCTAAATTTTCTTCCTACATTGAAGAAACTTATCTCAGTTCTACAAAAGGAATTCAGATGAAGGATGCAAATGTTTTACATAGTCTGCTTCAACATAACTCCCACTCCTCTAATGACAGGAGGCACAAAGCTTGCTTTCCTGTTGCTGATGCTTCTGTGTCGCAGAAGTGAGAGTTTTAGAAGCCACTGGCTCCTGGGGAAGGTTGGTAACTAGTGCCCTGGTGCCACTCACAGGACCCAGACTCACGTCTGGAATGGTGATCCCCAACAGCTCTAACAAATGCCATTTTGTGGGTTGTCTGAGCTCACTGGAGGAGAAAGGGGGGTGTGCTAACCCTTTTCCTAACACCCCTTTCTTCAAGTACCAACCTGTAAATTTTTCCTGATCTCCATTGCCATGAACAATTTTGGTTAGGGGAGATAATTGTGAGGCTATTGCTTTGGGATTCAGAAACTATGTTGAGAGCAACAGCAAGTACCAAGTGTCCAGTGTTTTTGGGTCTCCTTGTTATTTCCAACAGCTTTTTTGGCTATCCGTTTGTAATGTAATCTAGTTCATGCCACAAGGCCCACACAACATACTGTGGATATGGAAAGAAAATGATACCCAATTTAGTGGCTAACTTAGACCTGAGACTTAGACCGGAATCTATCACAAAGATTAGGAGTCAAACTGCAGGATCACAGCTGGGATGTAGGTTGTTTTGTTTTCATTTTTCTTAAAAGCTTTTCATTAACATGTCTATTTCTGGAAAAAAAAAGAGCTTCTTAAATATATACCAGTCCCTCCTCTCTGTTTAGAAAGAGCTGTCCTTTATCAGAGGTGACACTTCCCACCACTCTCTGCTCCGTTCTCCTCTGACAGGTTCCAGTGCTCTACTATCTGGCAGCAAAGTCCTCTGGGATGCACTGTTCTAACTTCCCTGTGAAACTGGAAGGATATGTACTTGCTTGCTCATGAAAAATGGCAAAGAGGAAAGTTGTGCTGCCAGAGTGCAGGCCTGCAGTAAAGGGCTGTACCTGTGAGGAAGCTCATTACACTGCCGGGCACTGCGGCGGAAAGTCCCGCTGTGAGGGCCGTGTCATAGCCGAAGCTTGCTCCAGGTGGTGATGGGTGAGGATGGGAAAGCAATGCTCTAATACATGCACTCTCTCTCCCCTGCTTTTCACCTACCAGTGCTTGGCTGTTGGCTGTCCATATGTGCTGCAGAGTCCTTCTTTGCTTGCCCTTCCTCCTGCAAATGCAACAGTGGCAACCTGGAAGTGGACTGCAGTGGCTTGGGCCTCTCTTCCATCCCCTCAGACATCCCCACAAACACCAGGACCTTCCTCTTTCTCAACAACAAACTCAGCATCCTGCCGGGAGCAGTGTTTTCCAACCTCTCTGCCCTACAAAGGCTGGATCTATCCAACAACTTCTTGGACCAGCTCCCTCAGAACATCTTCAGTGACCTGGGGAACCTCACGGAGCTCCAGCTGAGGAACAACAGCATCCGGGCCTTGGACAAGGATCTGCTACAACACACGGCCCTGCTGCGCCAGCTGGATCTCTCCATCAACGGCCTGGCCCAGATACCCTCGGGCATCTTTGATGACCTGCCTGCTCTCCGCTCCCTCTCGCTCAGATCCAATCGCCTGCAGAGCCTGGACAGGGTGACCTTCGAACCGCTAACCAGCCTGCAGCAACTCCAGGTTGGGGATAACCCCTGGGAATGCGACTGCAACCTCCGGGACTTCAAGCACTGGATGGAGTGGTTCTCCTACCGAGGTAGGTGCTCACACAGCAGGTGCCAAGCGCGGAAGCCCTGGTTTTACACAGAAAGGCAGAGAAAGGCAGGTAGGGAAGAAACATGGGCAGACACACCTGGTGGGTCAGGCTGACCTGAATGCCAGGTCTTAGCCAAGGAGCATGAGGAGTGTGCTACAATGCTAAGGGACAGTTTAGTGCCACCACACCTCCATACAGCAACACTGCCAGGCTGAGAAGCCCTCTGCAGCCCCAGATCTCCTATTTCCTTCATTGTTTCTAATCTGAAAGATTACTTTTTTTCTTTTTTTTTTTCCTTGGGAAAGGAAAGAGTTTTCCTCGAATAACATCAAAATTTTAGGATTATGGGTTCCCCTCATGCTTTCTGCCTAAAGAGAAGAGAGACTTTTCATGTTTTAAAATAACCATCCCATTCTGTTTCTTAAGCTGGGAGAACTAAAAGCCAGATTTGGCTGTAAAGCATCAGGTTTGCTTTCAACAAGAGAACCATAGGAAAGAAACAGTGCCACTTAGGAAAATACTGCAACTAATATTGGCAAACCCAAATGAAAGCTCAAATTAGCAAGCCAGGCCCCAAGTCAGACTGGCTATAAAATCGTCATTTCAAGCCAAGCAGTTTTTGACAAGTTTGTATTTCCAGCTTTTCCTCGAGATACGGAAGATCAGGTTTGCTTTCAACAAGAGAACCATAGGAAAGAAACAGTGCCACTTAGGAAAATACTGCAACTAATATTGGCAAACCCAAATGAAAGCTCAAATTAGCAAGCCAGGCCCCAAGTCAGACTGGCTATAAAATCGTCATTTCAAGCCAAGCAGTTTTTGACAAGTTTGTATTTCCAGCTTTTCCTCGAGATACGGAAGGCTGGAAAGGT
>NW_010264905.1:11077-24229 GCF_000690775.1 Eurypyga helias | reverse complement strand
GCCGATGGGATGACACACTTTAAGGAGCCGCGACTCAAAAGAAAGGTGGCACATTTTACAGGAATTGACGATTGGAGGCCTGACCTTCTGTTGTTGGAGCCAATGAGTAGGAAAAGGTCTCAAATCATGCGGATAGCAACAGTCAGCTGTCACATCCCTGCTGATCACAGCCGCGCTGCACAGAGATTATCTACGCCCGTGGCTACACAGCAGTCTGAAATATGCATTTGTGTGAGCAGAATCAAGCAAGCATACGAGTGCCACTTTCCTCTTTTCTTTTTTTTATTTCTTTGGTTTGTTTTCTTTCTTGGCTCTCCTATCACTGCGTCGATGTAAAACACATGGAGTTAATTTTGCCTTTTTTTCCCCCTTCCAAAGAAATTGCCCAAAGTCGCTCAAGCATTTGTTTCAACATCTGTCACTATTTTCACAGAGGGGGGATGGATTAGTTGTTAGAAGATGGGACTGTGTGCCTGCTGTTATTTTGAGAAGATACAGCCTGGTCCTATCTTTTTGCTTTAATTTCTCCTTTTCTAAAATGGTTCTGGTGACACTTACATAACTCACTAAACAGTGTGAGGCTGACTTAATAGACGGTTTCAGAGGGCTTTCATGTTTTGTCCTGAAAGATATCTATGCAGATATCAGACACCATGAGCTCTACTGTCAAATCCAACCTAGGCAGAAGCATACCAGCCAGCTGTTATGGTTGAAGCTGTTCCAGCTGTGGAGGGCTAAGGCATGCAAAATGTCTCCAAGTTAGGCAAAACAATCATTTTGAAGGATACCACGTGTGCCCTCCCTCTGACCGGTGCATAGAGGCAGAGACATTCCTCCCTCCCTCCATCTCTGACAAGTCCTGAGGAACTGTCAGGCTCTCTTGAATAGTGTCTCTGCTCAGCAATGCATTCACACATGAGGGACGGGATTTTATGGCCCCACAGCTGTTCTAAAGCAGTTCCAGACTTGATAACCGTAATGCTGCTGTGCTTGACTTTGGTAGGGCAAATACTTAGCAGATGTGGATGGAGTCATAGGAGCGTGTCCCACCTGAGGATCTTAGCTCTTCTGTCACTGTATCGGGATGAAGCTGTGTTTCACGCCTATTATCTCTTTTGGGACAGGTGGGAAAATTGACCAGCTGGCATGTACCCTGCCGAAGGAGCTGAAAGGGAAGGATATGCGAATGGTGCCCATGGAGATGTTTAACTACTGCTCCCAGCTGGATGATGAGAACAGCTCTACAGTGCTGGACAATACTGGCCCACCCTGCACTAAAGGAAGCCCAACTCCTTCCAAATCTAAATCGGGCCCAGAAACAGAGGTGGAGCCCAGTGTGGGATGCCCTCAGAAACAGCGATACAGGCCTGTGAGCGTGCGCCGGGCTATTGGCACTGTGATCATTGCAGGGGTGGTTTGCGGCATTGTTTGCATCATGATGGTGGTGGCGGCTGCTTATGGTTGCATCTACGCCTCCCTCATGGCCAAGTACCACCGGGAGCTGAAGAAGAGGCAGCCACTCATGGGTGACACAGAAGGTGAACATGAAGAGCAAAAACAAATCTCTTCCGTGGCGTGAAACTCTTCTAGGAAGGAAGGGACAGCAATGAACAAAGGTACCTGAGAGCAGTCAAGCATGGGGTCCTCCCAAAACACATCTCCCCAGACAGACAGACTGTGCTATTGCTCCACTCACCCAAGTAGTGCAACACGCTTCTGAGGGGTCAGGGCACCTGCCTCAACTTCTGTTCCTTGGCACCAGGCCCATTTTGTGCCCTTTCACCCTTAGGCCCTCCCAAACAAATAAAGTAGAGTCAGACCTCGAGTGCTTGCTGTGCCTCATGCCCTTGCACAGGCCTTCTCTGGCATGCCTGCTGTGGAGGCAGCTGGCACCTTGTGGGAACCTGTGTCATCCTCTCAGCTTCTGTCCTGAGTCATCCTGTATCCTGTCCAGGGCTCTCTGCAAACAGAGAGCAGCTCTGTGAAAGCTGACGTGGGGAGCAGGACACCAGAAGCATCCATGCCTCGCTGTGAGGGTCACTGCTGTTCTGTGACAGTAAGGTGGTGCCCACCCTACGCGTCACTGCTGCCGAGAGCACGTCAGAAGAGAGGAAAGGTCCCTAAGGGATGACAACAGTCAGGGGGAGATTTCCCTTCTCGCTTTGAAAGGTGGAAAGATACCTGTATCACTCGAACATGCTGCCAGGGAGCACAGTGCCCCTCTTTTTGCTCCCTGGCCTAGTCTAATTCTGTGAGCTGACACACACACGTCATCTGCTCTAGGTGCATAGGCACAGAGCCGTCCTCCCGCACACATACTGACTCATTCTGATCCCAACACACACACAGCATCAGCCCCAGCTCCAGGCATCCAGGCATCCACGGGCGCATGCAGAGCCACTGCTGACCTGTCCTCTGCATGCAGCCGCTTCACCTTACTCTCATCAACACAGTGCACAGCATCTTCTGCTTCGGACAAAATACATGCACCCTGCCGCGGAGGAGCCAACAAAAACATCTCAGCCGTAGTGCAGAGCCAGTGGGAATAGGCAGGAGAGGACGGAGAGAGGCAGTGTTATTAAGGTTACAGCATGAGTCTGTGGAAATAAGTGCACAGCATGAAAAAAAAATGGTGTGTCCTTGTTATCTATTTTATATTTGCTATGAAAAACAGAGAGGGAAAGTATATGAAGCCTCCATTTGGAAATGTTTGGTGGGCAGAGCAGAAGCGGGTCATCAGGAAAGACTGGAGGAGGAGGTGGCTTACCAGCCTCAGCAGCATAAGCCATGCTGAGGAGCAGTGTGAGCCTAGGGGAAGGTGGCAGGAGAGGGCAACACACAACTCAAGAGCTGGCGTGGCTGGCAGAGGGGCAAGCTCGGTGTGTGGAGTAGGGTTATGCAGCTGGGGCGACTGAAAAGAGGGCACAGACTTCTGGAAAGTCTTGAGGTGAAGGCTGAGACCTGGACCATGGCATGGCACAGGTGGGAGAGCCCAGGAAGGGTCTGACACAGCCCACGTACGCTCCCCTCACCATCACTGCTGTGTTCACTGCCACCCACTGCCGCACACGAGTGTGCCCACGCACACAACTGCACACACTGCCACAGTCACATAGGGTGACCTCCCTCAGCTGGATTTTAAAGCCCTCAAACTGCAGTGCCTCCTATTAGTCTTAGCTCTTTCCGACCTGATGGGGAAAAATTAAAAAAAAAAAAAAAAGTGAGAGGGAAAAAAGAAAAGAGAAATGGAAAGAACAACATAAGGACTCATTTTGTATCACTGGAAGTGGGATAAAATGCTGTCTCCAGGGGAGAGCGCACATTGCCATGGTAACCTGCTCTAACCCGTCACAGTGGGTATTCCTGGGCGAGGAAGATGACACCGGAGGTCGTGCTTCCGCAGTGCCTGTGGATGGTGTGATCCCTGCCATCAGAAAACAAGCTGGCAGCCAGCCCAGCTCTGCAGGGCGTTTCACTAGCAACCTGTGTTCAGAGCCCAGCACGCATTGCAGGTGGACCCAGCCAGGGCACGTCACCTCTTTCCCCTGCTCCACCTGGATCCCGATGCCTTCAGATGTCCCACAGCCCTCCTGCTCACCGCTGCTGGATCCCTCTGGAAGCAATGCACCCTGGCTCCTCATTCCCTTCTGCTCCCAGGCAGGTGGTTGGACTGACCATGCCAAGTCTTTAATCAAAGCCTGGAGTGGCAAAATCCCTCCTGGCCCCCTCAGGGCCACCAGAGTCAAAGAGACAGGATGCTCTGGACTGTTTCAGCATGACTTCCCTTTGACACCAGGATGCATGGGATGGGACGATGTTCTTTGGGAAGCAGAAGACCAGGCTGCCCTGGAAGAAGGACTAGGAGAAACAGTCCACTCACAAATGTGTGGGCACATTGTACCCCCACTCCCAGCACACTGGCTCGTGGGGAAGAGGAGGAGGAGGGGGGAGCTGGCAAGATGTAAGGAGGAAGGGCTCTTCCCCCATGCACTGTATAGCAACTCCAACCACCCCATCTGCCGCAACCATAGCCTGCTCTGAGGGGCAGAACTGGTACACTGCAGACTCTGTATGTGTGTTACTGCTGCTCCACGCTCCCAGCAAGCCAGGACTACACACTGCCTGCTGGATCCAAACCTCTCCCCAACCTCCCTCTCAAGGGAATTTCTCCCTTTACCATACCGGACTCCGCTATCATACTTGAAATGGGACTTGAGTCAGAGCAGTATATTTCTAGATCTATATTTTACTTGCATCAAATAATGGTGAAACATTGCACAAAACAAATGGGATCTATATATGTGTGTGCGTGTGTGTGTGTGTGTGAGAGAGAGATTGTTTTTAAGGGGACAGACCAGAGAGAAAATGAATGGGAGGGAGGCAGGGGACAACGCAGGTGTTGGCAGGAGAGGAATCCTCCTGTCCCTGCACCTTCCCTGTGACATCCTCCTGTCCTGGCCGATTTTTCTTTATTGCTAATAATATTTTCTATATCTTGTGTTGTGGGGCTGATAACGACCTTGCCCATCCTTTCCTTTTTGTTTTAATTTATAAGGCAGAAGGCCTGGATTCATCTCAGCCCTAGACAAGGACTGCTATGTTTAGAAATCCACCCAGGAAAGATGGGAAAGGGGAGGAAGGAGAGTTGCTGAGAAACATGAAGGCTGGCTGCTATGGGGAGTCCCACTAGAAAGCAACTACTGTGCTTGGAAAGACAAGGACCTGTCCTCTTTAGCGCAGAGCAAAATAACAGGGTTCACTGGGGAGTGCCCTCCTTATACCACCACCTGCAAACAGGCTCGCACTCTGCTCCCTGACACACCTGGAAACACGCTGCCCTAGTGTGTCCGAGCTGCTGCACGGTCCACAGGCACTCCAGGGAACATGGCACCCTGCGTCGTCAGGAGCAAAGCTCTCCCATGGGACGCTGGATGCAGGACGAGACCCAGGGGTCCTTGTGTGCCCAGGCAAGGGGTTCCCTTGGTGTGTGGGGAACAGGGGCTCCCGTTCTCCCTGCAGGCACGGCTAGGCAGGGGTGGGGGGGAGGGGGAAGTCCCCCTGGACGCTCCCTTTGCTGTAGGCAGGCGTATGGATGCCACATGCAGGTGCCTGCCCTCAGGTCTTCTGGGCAAGCAGGTCCAACACATGTCAGGGCGATGCAGAGGCTGGCGGGGCCACCAGAAACACCCCTTCTGCTCCGCTCCCCCCGCTCCCCTTCCCCACACACCCACCTGTGGTACAGGCAGGCACATTCCTTGCAGGGAACAGATGGCACTTGTAATTTCTTTTTCTTTTTGTTACTGTTTGAGGGAGAGCAACAAGATTTTCTAAAATGATTGAATGGAGGTTTCTTTGGCATGAGACAGAAAATTTTTAAAGGTATATTATATTTCTGGCTTGTTGTTACAGAAGAATAATAAAGAATGTATTTTCCTATGCTCCTTCTTGTTTAAATGAGATCTCTGATAGTAACCTTCCTTCCATCCCCCCTGCAAAAGCAAATACTGCAGGGATACAGCCAGCCAAAGGAAAATCCCCCTGAATTCCCACATATGTGCCTTCTTCTCCGTACACAGCGTTTGAACTTGGAGTGGACATGCACATACCCACACACGCTCTTTCCGTGTAAGTCCCAGGCAAGCATGTGCCTGTCGGCGGGGTGAGGCTAAGCAGACGGTCAGCCAAGGTGAGACCCTACATCTAAAAGCACACACACACACAGGGCTCCAGGGACACAGCCAGACAAGGGCGATTGTGTAACAAGGATAAGATACTGTGGCAATCAGCTCATTACATAAAAGTAGAAAGGGCCAAATTAATCCCTAGTGTAAGAACACAGAAGCCAGTGGAGTTATATTCAGGTCAAATTTGATTCCTAAAGCTTTTTTTTTTTTTTTTAATTAGAGCATAATGTCCAATACAACTTCCAGCAACAAATAGTGAGCTGTGGGTTCCTACATGTCCAGATGCCTGACCCTCATGAGAAAAGTTATTTTGAAATGAATGGAAAACACTACCTGATCCTATCTCACCCCTAAATACACAAGCTGTCACCCCTAGAGCTAAAAGGGGGTGTCTCTCCACCAGCTGGTCACTGGCTAGGTCTAACACACAGCTAAGAAGTTTAAATTCCCCACTTCTTAACTTCCAGTGCTACGCTTACACAATTTGTCATGCACTCTACCTGTGAGTAAAAGCTCATCCTGGTGCCCGTGGAACCGCAAAAGGTGTTAAACCCCACCACAGGCAAACCCTTATGCCACTGTTATACTCTGATCTTCAGAGAGAAACTGGGAGCAGAACACAGATGATCTGATAACAGCTGAGGCATCTGTTCTGCTGAAAAGGTATGTGCCACCAGAGAACCACCATTAGTGTTTAACAGTGCGATGTCTACAACACAGTTTAATCTAATTTTGCCATGTAGGTAGAGGAGTGCACACAGATGCTACTGAGCAGTTCATACAATACCAGAAATGTAAAGCAGAAAAATCCCAAAGCCAACACACTCGTCCAATGACTGTAGGCTTTTTCAGTTCATGAATTATCTGGGAGTAGGCTGTGATTTTCTGCAATTTGACTAGCTTTCATTTGGGAAATGTCTTTGCCCTGTATACCTATCTACTCACACACACGTAACTCCATATATGTAAACACATAATGCTGTATATGCATATATAATACGTGTAAAATGCATAAAATATAATTCCTCCTCACTATCTTGTTTATCAGCAGCTTACTGTGCTAGCTTGAACAGTGTTTGCTAGTACTGATTGGAAGCACAGGTCAGAGGGTCAGCTTCTATCCTCCGATTAGATAAGGGCAAGTCCTAACATGGGATTTCTGAGGACCAAAATGCCTTCCCCACACAAAACACTGTGCAATACAGACAAAAAGAGTAAGCATTCCCTGATGACCACAGTTACAGATTGAAGTGAAACTAAATAAAGCTTTCCTGTGTAAATTTGGGGAGCTCCCCACATCAGTAGCAGCCCTGGAAATCTAGAGAGAAGTCAGCATCCTCAGCTTTTCTCCCTTTAGGAGGTGGGGGAGAAGCAACTAATGAGGGCTAGAGCTCTCCTTTCTGCAGTGGTACTGTGCTGCAGCCAGGCAGAGGCCATGTGCAGGGCACCTGGAGCCAAGCAGAAAGCCAAGCGTGACCCTAAGAATAACTCTGCCTTGTGCGGAGCTTCTTTGCCAAGGACAGCAATGTGCCACTCTTTGCTTGGGTCTCCAAGTTGAGATTTGGCCCTTCACATTTGCTTTTTCTGAGTCCTAACTTGGGAATAAACTTGCTTGTTAGGGTAGCTGCGGAAAGTTAACTCGTCAAGGACACCGAACCACTGACACAGGCAGGTATTTCATTTGAGGAAATATGCACAGACGATAGATACACTGAGATATTCACCCAGCTCTGCATAAAGCTCCAGGGAAATACCCAGAGTAACAGCAATGCTTCACATTTCTGTAATGCTTGCCTTTGGCAGCTCTCTGGGAGCTTGCAGACATTAATGAATTCACAGAGGCAGAGACCCAGAGTATAAAGATCAGAAGGGACTTTAGATCATCCAGTCTGACCTTCTGTGTATCGCACGCTACTTGGAAAGTGTGCAGAAAAGAATACAAACATTATTTGGGGGTGGCAGAAAATGCCTTGCTGTGGAAGGCTTAGAGAGCTCAATCTGTTTGGCTTACGAAACAGAAAATAGAGAAGTTATCCTGTGGAAAGTCCAACAGTGAGTGTTTACATGAAGCTGAAGTGAATTTTCCAGAAAGGCATCTACCTTTGATGTGAAAACATTCAGGAGATGAAAACCTCCCTCTTCCCTTGGTACTTACTACAATAACTATTCAGTCTCACTGTTAGCATTCTCGCTTAATACCTCATCTGAATCTGTTTGGTTTCACTTCCCTGTTACAGGTTTTTGTTAGGCTTCTCTCCCCTAGATTAAAATAACAAATGCTCCATAACCAGCATGTCTCCCTGTGAAGGTACTTCATACACTAATCAAATCATCTCTCAGTCTTCTTTTTGATAAGGTAAGCAGATTGGGTTCATTAGTCTTTCGCTGTAAAGCATCTCCTCACCTCTGGAGCAATACTGTAGCCTCTTGTCACACTCTTTTTGATTTTCCCTCCTCCTTTTAAAAGTATGCTCCTCATCCATCAAAATCTGTGCTCCATATTGTAGGTATCACCCGACTACTGCCAAACAACAGTAAATAACCACCTTTCCTTACACATTCCCACCAACCGTGTCTCACAACACACTGGCTTAGGCTGTGTGAGCATTTTTCCTACTTTAAAGAGGGAAGCATATGGAAACTCCAGGGCAAAACCCTGCAAGTCATTTTGAGGGAGACTGATTATGGGAAGCTGGTTCTGATCCCACTCATAACCACCTTTATAGTAGTATACATTCACTGGATTTTAAACAAGAAGTCTCCATATTTATGCAATTCTTGGCAAGAGAAAAATCTAGCCCATTATTTAAACGGATGATCCCCCTCTAGCAGTCTCTGCATCCACTCACGGTCCCATATGGTAATCTTCTGTATCTCTCCCACTGGACATAAATGTCTTTGATTCCCCAGTTATTCTGTCTCTCCCTTATTTTCATCCTCTTGTGACTGATCATCCCCTTTTCAGCGACTGCCTCTGACCAGCTGCTTTTCAGATTCTCCCTTCTCTGATCTCCTCAACTGTCACTTCTCAGCTGCCACAAAACACGCCAGCCCCCACATCCCCATCTGCTTTTTAAAGGCTTGTTATCATAAGCAGGGGCTTCTCCGCTCACTCTTCTTTACTTCGCAAAACCCGAATCAATCAAGAGAAACCACCAAGCTGTCACAGGCTGAGGGAGGGGGTTGGGTCAGCCCTAACTCATGGCCTTCCAGGCACTGTGCTGGGGCTTTCAGCTGCGTTGGCAAGCATATTTTTATTCTGTCATGACTAAAAGGGAGTGTGTGAATTAGATGGTAAAAAGGCCCAGCCTTGATTCCAAAGGGAGCACAGAGGTGGAAGAGGAGTGCCCCAAGTGACTACCCCGTGGCTCACTTGCTTGCTGGCACTCTTACAGCGGCATGGTGAGACAGGAGGCTTCAGCTTCTCCGTGGTGATGGAGATGGGACTGCAGGCTAGCAGTCTCAGCTCTTTCTAGTCAAGGCACCACCACCTTCTTACAGACTTTTCAAGTCCCGCCTTAAACACATTTGCCTTTTTACCTCAGATTACGGTGAAAGCTGCATTACCCTAATGGCTAGAAACCCTATTGCAGTTTTGCACCCTAAGTATTTTCATGGCCTACACATACACTACACAGGCTTCATACAAGCCGTGTCCTTTACTTTTAATGGTTCTCCAAGTTGCATTTATTACAGCAATCCAACTGCTGGAGCCTTGCTTCCACGTGGTTAAACCAGCCAGGTTCTTCCAGGCTGCCCTTTCATCATCTTTCTGTCCTGTCCATACCCACCTCAGCCTATATTCCTCCGGCCAAAGCTGTAACACAGACAAGGAGAGGTCTCAGTGGGCTTTGGGCAGGACCACTAGCACATCCCCACTGCACTGGGAACACCACTCCAGTTACGTTCTAGGATGATGTTTGCTTCATCCACAACTGCATCACACCACTACTTCCCATCATCCTGCTATCACCTAATACGTAAGTTCTCAGCACGTCTCTCCTCTTCTTTCTCAGGACACATGTACCAACTCTACCCTGATGAGTTATAAAAAAAATAAGTTCCTTAATTTGGTAGATAGATCCTAAGAACACGCACATATGAGAGCCAAAGGCGAGTGGAGAACAGGGTGGAGCACAGCTGGATGGGCTGAGACATGACCAGAGCAGCTGGGAACCGCTGAGTCTACCCAGCTGCCTTTCGGCAAGGATCTCAGGGCTGAACTCAGCAGACAAAGGTTTCCTGCATTTTATGTGGGCATTAGGGGGCAATAACAGCCTACACTGAAGATCCTCAATGAGCCTTGGCAAAACGGGCTCAACAGTTCCCAGAAGACAAGGGATGCCCCTAGTCCTGCTTGCTGTGCTCTCCTCCAGATCTCAGAGAGTCCCCAGCTTACAGATATCTAATATTAGTTCTCAAGCGTATGGCCTTGTCTGTTGTATTACTGGAATTCATCCTGTTTCTGGTACTCCTGCCAAGGTCAAACAAGGCTTTCTGCACGATTTCCCAGCCCTTCCCTGTACTAGCAATGCCTTCTAGTGTTGAATCATCAGGACATTTCCTCACTACGTACTGCCATCTGTGTCAGGGTCTCTGGTTAATGTTAGCAGAGACTAATGCCACGGCTGACCATGGGGGACCGCTACAAGTAACCTTTTGCTAGACTCTGATGGACGATCTTGCCACTGCCATCTGTGTCAGGGTCTCTGCTTAATGTTAGCTTAATGCTTAATGTTAGCTTAATGGCTGACCATGGGGGACTGCTACAAGTAACCTTTTGCTAGACTCTGATGGACGATCTTGCCACTGCCATCACCCCAGACTGACTCCTACCTCCCCACCTCTTACAACTCCTCTGCCTTTCCTCGTCTGCTCCAGTTCAACCTAGTGTTTCTTTTGCTTTACTGGAAGTCAGAGATGAGACCTTTGAAATTTCTTCTCCTTGCAGGAGAACAACCATCTGAAAGGAAGTTACTGGGTTAGTCTGGCATGATGTAGCATTGATAAACTCATATTGCCCGACTCCCTTCTCCCCAAACTGCTTGATAATAATTATACTTCCCCTCAAGATCTCCTCTAAAGCGGTACAAACATCACAGAGGTCACATTTACAGGCCTGAGACTGACAAACTTATTCCTCCCTCTTCTTTACTTTACTCCTAACTGCTGAATTTTCACTTTCCAGACAGCTTGGGTAGAGTTGAAAAACCCTTGCTCTAAGCCTGTGTTTCCACGTGCCAGCTCTCCCAGGGCTGCAGAGCACCCAGGACCAGCTCTGTGAGTGCACTAAGCAGCTTGAGCTGCTTATTCCCAGCAGTCAGCTTGTTTCTTTCCCCAAGGATGATATTGCTGTCCTTATCGATAACTTGGGCACAGAGCCCTCTCTGGTTTTGGCTCAGATTATAGACTCCTTGATCTCGACTTCACTCTTACTGCCCTGAAGTGGCCCCACTTCTTATTCTCTTTTTTTTTTCTTCATATAGCTGAGGAATCTTTTGCTGTTTGTTTTAATCTCCTTTGCAAGGCCTAACTCAGCTTGATTTGTAAGCAATCCTCACTTTATCCCTACATTTCCTGACCTCTAAGGCACAGCTTTCTTTGCTGTCTGTTCTTTTTCCATTCCACACAGGCTCTCTGCAGAGCCAGCTTAAGCAGCCTAAGCAGTTGCCTGTGGTGGCAGACAGATGGAGGGCAACGGAATCAGGCGTTGCCATTTACTGACTCCTCCCAGAGATGTGGGCTCCACACTGTCCCCGAAAGCTGAACTGCTCCTTCCCCACACGCCAGGCTAGGAAAGCAGTGCCAAGAGCCAGCAGCAGACCACCCACCCCTCCACACGCCCTGGGCAGCAGGGTCGTCCACATCTTGCCTGTGCCCTGCACACACATCATCTGCTCCTTGGCCTCCCCCACTGCCTTGGGAAAGCCTGGCATTTCCCAGGGCTTCCAGCCAAAGGCTCCCAGCCAAGCTCCCCTGCAGGCAGAAGCAGAACAACTACCTTCCACTCTCTCCTTTCCTCCTACACTCTCTGTGCCTCACCACACAACACTGGGCCCATACCCACTGCAAACCACCCTGCATTCAGCACCTCCACAGTCCCTGGTGAGCCATGGAGATTTGCTGATAGTCCTCATGCAGCACAAGGATAGGGAGAAAGAGTTGACCATGCTTTGAACAGAAGGGTGACTAGAGACCTCCTGAGGTGCCTTCCAACCAGAATTGTCCTATGGTCCTATGAGTGGGGCTTCTGTATCCCAGTGTGGGAAAGGAAGAGAAGGAAAAGCTCTTGTGAGGGTGAGAGCTGTCAGTAGGAGTCCCATTACAGAGCTTTACGATGGGGAGATTTGTACCTTAGGTGGGTAGGTAGGGCAGGAGAAGAGGAACTCAGGAAGAAAGAGGCTGAGTTTAGTGGTAAAATGAATGTATCTTAGGAGTAGACTGGAGCTGTCCTCAGATCTGCTAAGTTTCTGTGGTTCTCACCCTGCAAAATTTGCTGGCTTGTGCCTTGGCTGAATTTAAGCCAAAGCATCTTACAAGACATTTCCTATAACCTCCTCTGCTATAATATTTCCCACCTTCATCCCTACATCTACAGACTGCTTCTGCGATCCCTTTCAGCATCTTCTCACATGACTTTGCTCCTCTGCTGAGCTGTAGGTCCCAATACAGCTCGCGCCATCAATTATACCTGTGCTAAGGCTATGGCCTTGCATGCACAACACAGCTTTCCTCCGTGCGCTACAGACGTGGGCTGTTGGGAGGACAGGTGTGAGAAAGGTATCACACTGGTCTTGCATTCACACAGACATTTAGGTTTGCACCCTTCTTGGTCAGAGGTGTTAATGCCACTCGCTTGGCAGCCTGTGGATCTTTGCACAGCTCCAAATGGAAGGTCCTGCCCCATCTGTGACCCCCACGGTTTGTTAGTCCCCCTGAATACTCATTGAGCATTGACAGACTTTACACATTGGCTACACTTCCATGTCCACAGGGATTACTCCTGTACATACTGTCTACCTGGACTTTAGTAAAGACTTTGATACTGTTTCCCACAGCATTCTCCTGGAGAAGCTGGCAGGTCATGGCTTGGATGGGTATATGCTCCACTGGGTAAAAAATTGGCTGGATGGCCAGGCCCAAGGAGTGGTGGTGAATGGAATTAAGTCCAGCTGGGAGCTGGTCACAAGTGGTGTCCCCCAGGGCTCAGTACTGGGTCCAGTTCTGTTTAATATCTTTATCAATGACCCGGATGAGAAGATCAAGTGTGCCCTCCGTAAGTTTGCAGATGACACCAAGTTGAGTAGGAGTGTCAATCTGCCTGAGGGTAGGAAGGCTCTGCAGAGGGATGTGGACAGATGGGATCAATGGAACAAGGCCAACTGTGTGAGGTTCAACAATGCCAAGTGCCAGGTCCTGCACTTGGGTCACAACAACCCCCTGCAATGCTACAGGTTTGAGGATCCCC
>NW_010264905.1:2070-10778 GCF_000690775.1 Eurypyga helias | reverse complement strand
GGGAGCTGGGGAAGGGTCTGGAGCACAGTTCCTGTGAGAAGCGGCTGAGGGAGCTGGGGGTGTTCAGCCTGGAGAAGAGGAGGCTCAGGGAAGACCTGATCACTCTCTAGACTGCCTGAAAAGAGGTTGTAGAGAGGTGGGGGTTGGTGTCAAGTTACAAGTGATAGGACCAGAGGAAATGGCCTCAAGTTGCACCAGGGGAGGTTTAGATTGGATATTAGGAAAAACTTCTTTAGCGAAAGGGTGGTCAGGCCTTGGAATAGGCTGAATAAGGAAGTGGTGGAGTCACCATCCCTGGAGGTGTTTAAGAGATGAGTTGATGTAGTGCTTAGGGACATGGTTTAGGGTAGACTTGGCAGTGCCAGGCTGATGGTTGGACTCGATGATCTTAAATGTCTTTTCCAACCCAAACAATTCTATGGTTCTATGATTCTACACCTGCGTGCACACACAGAAAACACGTGTGAGCATGTAGCCCCATCATGGACAAGAGTAAGTGCAAATCACTCTGTGCCTATACATATCTGTGCACACCTCTAGTTACACACTCAGACAGGTATCACAGCCACACAACACACTGGAAACTGTTTATGTACACAAATATGCACAGGTATGCACAAATCCCCTACACATGCTCTACATGCAATGGGTCCCGTGTGGCCCCATGTAGAGATACAGGTCCTTGCTGATGTTGGCTAGGCAGGAGTTAATGCAAGACAGGCTGCGAAGGAAATTAAAAGCAAAAAAAAGTTGAAAGCCCAGCACATGATTCTTCTCCTATCACATCTGTGAATCCTGGAGCACGAGAGTAATTGTCTGCAATGAGTCAGACCAAAAGGCACAAGGAAATGGTTGCTATGGCAACTGTGCACTGCTCTAATTCGGCTCAGAATTAAAATGATATCAAATAATTTGCAAGGAAAGGGAACATGGCAAAAGCGCCGGGTGCCAATCTAAAAAATCCAGCTCTATGCAAGCCTCTCCTGAGCCAGTGTCAAGGGCTCTTTTCCCTTCAAGCGTGACAACCATGGCAATCAGAGGAACTATAGAGGCAGCAGTGATGGATAACCTTAGGCTAGAAGATTTTGGCTACACACAGGCAGGAACGGGCTCCTGAGCTGGAGCTCCAGGCTGGAACAGCCGCCAGGATTGCGTCCTGGAGAGATGCTTCACCAGACCCCACAGTAGAAATCCCATTGTTCCCAACTTGTTTTGGTGTCCCATTGAGAAAATTCCCTGAAAGGGCTGGTGAGGGCAGGGTCTGGGCAGAAGCACTCCCCCACAGTGGGGGCAGTCACTCTGCGCTGAGTGAAGCGCTGACTGCAAGGGCTAACGTAAGGAGGGCTGGGTTACTTAGTGGTTTTTCCCCAGTAAGTGGTACAATGTGCAAACTCTGACCCTCAGCTGAGTGTACAAGGGAATATTTGTTCTACAGAATTGGCTATTATCTTCACTTTTCCCCCAGCCAAGGGCTTGTCCCAAGGCAAGAGGTGACATCCATGCACACAGGGAAACGGCATGATCCTCGTGCTGAAGATCTTACAGCCTATGCAGACAGCAGATTCACCATGGAAGAAAAGGAAATTGCTGATGTCCAGCCACGGTGAGCAGAATGCTACGGAAGATGTCTCACATACCTATTTTTAGCATTCTTTTGGAAATAAAATAAATGTATTTGACCACCTTGTTACCAGTTACTGTCTATGGATGGAGACATCTATATGGAGTTTTGCAGGGAGATGCTTGCTCTTCCTGCCTGCTCCTTCTTCCTGACCTGGCTGGGGGATAACCAGCTCTGAACAGGCTACCATGGGACCCCAGCACTGATACCAAACCTTAGCAAAAGGCAGAGTTTGGAAAATCAGAGCCAGTGCAAAATAAGGCAACCAGCTCACTTCTGTCTGGCTCATAGAACAACCTGTGTCTGCCCCAGAAGCACCACAGAGAGCAGCCTTTATGCTCACAGGTCTCAGTATGTAAAGCAGAATGCAATGGATGGCAGGCCAGCAGATGGATGGGTGAAGGATGCAAGAGACACCGGTTTTGGCACGCTGAAGGCACTGTGTAATGTTGATACCCTGGCCCATGGAGTATTGGCTCAAACCTTAGGCCAGGCAAATGTGTCCTGTCTGGTAATGGCCTCCAGACAGATGTCCTGAGAGGTGGAGAAGGCATGGCTGCTGTTAGTACCAAAATCATCAGCATTTGTACCTTACCAAGTGCCCCTAATGCTTTCTGTGACTGAGCTGCAAGGCATGGTCCTTTCAGATGTCTCTCATTTTGTCAGATTAAAGGGATGCCTGAGAAACTGCTTGGGCCTTGGGGGTTGCCAGGAGGGAATAGCATCGGGCAGAACCCAGACATAGAAGGTGATGGGCTGCAAAGGAGTTGCAACTTTCTTATTTTTACCCGTGCTACCACTGGATGCTGGGGAGTCTGATTTCCACAAGGGCACCTGGTGATGCCTTGGGAGCCCACAGAAGTCCCTGCACTGGAACAATGTTGGCACAACCTTCAGCATTAAAAGAGGGAGAGCATTCCTTCTGAATACTGCAGCACACATTGAAAAGTGCTCTCAGGTTTTGTGTGGGTAATGTTATACTGGTTTCCAAGCTAGCCTAGTGAAATAATTGAAAATCTCTCCAGCTTGGATGCGTGTATTCCCATGTAAAAGGTGCTTATGCTATTGTAGCTTATTCCCATGCATTTTAGCAGCTTCTGCAGGTGCAACTGTCACTTTTTTAGAGAGATGGTTGAAATGTTTTATCCACCCAAGTGACAACACTGCAAGAATACAGAATTGTGTGTAGATTAGTTTGAAAAGATGCCACAGCAACAGAACTGCTGAAAAAGCCACCTGCACCTCCTCTCCCTGCCTGCTGGTAACAGAGAGCAGGTAGGCAAAACTGGGGACCAAGGAAGAGGATGGAGAGATATCAAGATGGCCAGTAATTGCTTTACAAATGAAGATCTTTCGTCAGATTGCCAGAAGTTGGATTTTAACCAGTGGTATAATGGCAAATTACTTCCTATTATCTATTTTTCAGAATGACTGATTTCAAATACTTCTGAAAAAAAAAATAAAATCTAAGCTTTTTTGAAAATCTGCTCCTGATATGATTACAAAGCTCTTCCAAAAATACTGGCCTTAATAACTCAGTGTCCCAAAACCCTCTGTAAAACAGACAATACTTCTCTTCTCTCACTCTTGTTTGGGCTTGCCTAGGACTCACCCCAAATACATCTGTATATATGGTTGGTGTCACGGGATAACGATTTCACTGTGGTCCAATCATTGCAGATAAGAACTAACAGTAACTTTCAATATAAACAGAGGTATCCTATAAAATAAGCCTGCATTTGTCAAGTGCCCATTTGGCTTTTTTTTTTTTTAATTGGGCATCATGGGGCCTGTTCATGCCCCGTGGTTTGTTGGTATCAGCTGTTTCCCATCCCTGAGACATGAAAACAATGGCAAGGAATCTAGAGGAAAGAAACCCCTGCCTGCCCCTGTTGGGACTAGCACCCAGCTGACAGCCACTTAAGTCCAACAGCGAGAAGGTCAGGCCACGCAACAGACGTCACACACAGCCAAAAACGACAGCTAAACTCCTGCGCAGATTCCAGCGGTTTCACTGGGACTTTAAATCACTAAAAGCTTCTGTCAGCAACTGCATGCGATTTCTGCCTCACACCCCCTGAGGACCAGAAAGCCCCAGGCTACTGACTCACGGGAGGGAGCAGATGACAGTGCTATCTGGGGCAGGACTTGGCTTGGGGAAAGTGCCATCACAATTCCTTATTTTTCATTTCCAACGAAGTTAGTGTGCGTGAAAGGTACTGGACTGACATCCTGGGAGAATAGCTGCCTTCTAATTAATTATAATTAATCATCCAGGCATTACTTAATGTTTGCATAGTACTTTGAAGTGTCAAAGCACAATACAGCAGGTAGGTATTATTAATTCAAAGAAACAGGTATAGCCAAGCCAGGGGTAGGTTTGCCTGTGTGGCTTCCCACCAAAGATACCACACTAACTCAGCTCGCACAAGCGGACCCTGCCTTGGCTCCACCATGTCCTGCGAGAGACCTGTGGGTACCTCGAACCCTTTGTGCATCCCCCTCATTCCCCAGGTGCAGGAGCCTGGCCCGTGGGGGAAGGAGAGGGATGGGTGAAGTGGGGACACTGCTTTTCCCTCCTGAATTTGGCCACCTCCCCACATGGCCTTGCATGGAGCAGTATCTTTAACAGCAAGAAAAGCAACTCCAACTCCCTCAAGACCTATTCTGGGATTCCCTACTGAGCTCAACCAGTCCAAAATGGGAGGAATGAGACCCATGTACTCCCTTTTTTTTTGGCCCGCCAGCCTGGCAGCTCTCTAATTCCAGCTGACAGCATCCAGGCCTGTGTCATCTTCCTGGACATTTGAATGTACCAATTCGTCTTTCTCTGCCTTGGCTGGGGACTGCCATTCAGCTGCCAGAAGAAAAGGGGCCCAATGCTCCCTGTGACTGGCATCCTCCCCATGGGGACAGTGGGGGGTGCTCCCTCCCCACAGGCACGGTTGTAAATCGTAGAGCTTGATTTTTCACCACATGCATAGCGAACGTTTCCGAGCGCTTACAAATCCCCCCCCCCAGGCATCGTCAAACCAAAGAAGTGACAGTAACGATCAGTGGCAGAATGACAGGCCAGTTCATACCACTTGCACTTTTATAGGGGCACTTAAAAAGTCTTTGTTGTTCCCCTTTTACAGAACTGTGATGGTGTTTATCCAGAAAATACAAGCCTACACTGATATTTGGCTTTCTGGGGACGAGTGCTGGGTACCAAACTTCTGACGGTATCCTAACTCTAAATGGACATGGTATCAATCCCACTGAGGGCTGATGCCTCAGAACAACAATAACAATCTGCATCCCATTCTGCTCTGATTGCTTCTGGCTGAGGCAGATGGGTGTTTTTTTAAATGAGTGCTGGTACATAAGATTCAGAGGATGAACCTAGCCACTGCTGGAAACAAAGCGAACGGTAATACAGGTATAGTACTTTTTTGCTCTCTGAAACCCCCAAAACATGGTGTAAACATATGCCAAGCCAGCAGATGGGACATACCTTGGCAAACCCTTGCACTCCTACTGAAGTCAAAGGGGGCTAAAGCTTAGGTCCTGGAGGACTTTGAACTCTTTGGGAGAAATTATTTCCCCCAGTGCTCCTGCAGCCCATCCTTTGGATGAAATAGGCGTAGCTTTCATCAGTGCATCAGAAACAGGGGAGGTAGAACACCCAGCTGTATGGACCGTGTGGAGAAGCTAGCAGGAGATGCTTGTGGTCAAGTCACCTGACGTGCCTGTTCGTGACAGGGACCACAGTAGCCTTAAGGAACGAAAGCAATCGAGAATCCATTTCTGTGTATCAAGTCCTGTTTCCAGTGAGGAAACTGGCTTGTTCTGTATCATTTCCACAAATGACAGAATTTTTACCTTATTGTTATTGTGTTAACATGATTTCTTTCCCTTTGCCCCCCCCCTCCTCTCCCCTCTGCAGAGGATCCTGCCCCTTCACAGCATGTCCACACAGACAGTCGACTCAGCATTCACCATAAGCGAGTGGGTGGAAATCTCCACAGCGGTTGTGAAAGGCGCTGCTAACGGAAGAGAAATGGCCCTGCTGGGGGCAGATCCTCCTGCCACTTGCTCTTGCTCCAGCTCTTCCACCCAGAAGTTTCCTTCTGTTTATTTATGCTGAGTACCAGATGAACTGCTTGTGTGCCTCTGCTCTACCTCACAGGTCAGGAGAGGGAAGGAAAAGAACCATCAAAACCAATTTTTTTTAAAATGTTTTTTCTCCTCCCAAATCCATGTCCCAGTGCTGCAGGGAGACCTTTGGTACCGTTTCAATGCCGTTTCATTCTCTGCTGGGTACATTCGTAACAGTGCCAGCTAGTATCAGTTTTGAGAGCAGTTTCTATGAGCCAAGCATCTACTTAACATGAACTTTACTGAAACCATCTCTATTTCACAGAAGTCTCTGGACAGACTTCAGAATAGATTTCTGGCTTTGAGCTTGAAATGGTTGTGTATCAGTGAGAGGAGATATTTCCTAATACCCCTCCTTCAGCTTATAAGTGCCTTCTCAATGCTCAGATGATACTTAAGAGTACCACTCTCAACTGAACTTACTGAAAGCCTAGAAATTAAGGAACGCTTCATCAGATGCTAACTGCTATAGTTTTACTGACTAGTAGTACTGAAGACCATTCACTGTGCCCTATCCAGCCTAGGCAAAAGCAATGGCTGACTTAGTGATCTGAAGGGATCTGCTATATGGCCTTCTAGCTCTGGATACTCCTATAACAAAGTTGTTTGGTATCTATTTTACCCAGTCATTCCTTCCACCATACAGGACTCCATTAACACCAAGCATACTTTCACAGGAAGCTTTGCATCTTGGCATGCTTCTGGTGATAATTACTCCATTACCTGTTCCATCAACCTCTTCCCTTACTCAATGCTTCCAGGCGTACAAAAAAATTCCACTGAGCTACATCTTCTCTTATCCCAATACTCCTACACAGAGTGTTTAAGTTGGATACGATGCCAGCATTATGCTTTGTCTCATTAAATGGCTGCTCTGTTTCACTCTGGGGTTCACTATACTTCCATAAAGGCTGAAGCAATTGCTGCAGAAAATGGTAAACCTTCAAAAGCTTTGGGGTTCTCTTGGAAATGATGTGCTTTATGAATTTTGCGGAAGTAGACACAGAGTCTAGAGAAGGTCTGCCAAAAGGGATTTAAAGCTCAGATACAAAGAGAAGTTTGGCAACTTATATGTCCAGGTTGGAAATCTAGAAACAAGCCCATTCCACCAGCAAAAAGTTATTTTTCAGCTAAGATAACAAAGGAGATGCATGAACGTCCTTGTTCTTCCAAACCCAAGAATGTCTCCTGCAAACAGTTCAAAACCTGCACAGACTTCTCAACCTACTCATGCTCCAGAGAAATAGTCTGCAAATTCACCAGTACCAAAGATGGGAAGCTTCCATTCAAACAGCCAGTTTCCCTTTCAAAAGCCTATCAGCCATGCAGTACCTGTTCTGACGGTCTCTGTTTGGCCTAGTTTTCAACGTCACAAGCTATTGTGGCTCCCGTCGTTTCCCTCGAATGACAAGCTAACGGCTCTCAGCTCCCAGTCTCAATACAGGATGCAACCATTTCATTCAAGGTAAAAAGGGAAACCAGAGTGTCCTACCTGCAGCAATGCCCATCTTCCCATCCACAGACACAGCCACGGCTGTGCTCACTGTCACCACTTTTGGTAGGTCACCGCCTTCTGTCAAGACACAAATACAGCAGGCTTGGTTAGCTTACCATCAGAGAAGAGTAAAACGCGGCGGGAGCAGCTTGCTCACGCATTTTCACATCCAAGCCAGTGTGTACATATGTTTCAACACTGAAACACCCAAGAGTTTGGAGGACCAAATCCTTCAAGACACATAAGCAACCTAAGTGGCTAGGAGTAGATACTTTTTTTTTCTTCTAGGTAACGTCCCATGACAAAAGTAGCATCCTCAGCCTAAAATGTAAAGGGCTGGCCTCCTCAATTTTGGGCATGTAGAGCTTCTCTTAGGCCAGAAAGCTGCTCTGCTGCACGCTCCAGCTGAGCTCTGTATACAGAGGAGAAGCAGGACAGGTAATTCTGACTCCAACTCTCTCACAGCAAAGGCTGGGCTTACACGTAGCTCCGTTACCCAAGCCAGGCCAGGACTACAGACTGGAGAGACAGACACAGCACTTCCAGGGTGCACTCCATTTTAGAAACAAAAGTCTTCTGGGACTTTGGTGCCTAAACTCTGTTAAGCCCCAGGGTCTCCTGATTATCCTTTAGCTGCTGCTTTAAGCATCCTGTAGGTCCTGTGTCACATCTGCCAGCCCCATGCAGATCTCTCAGCTCCCACAGGGCATTTAAAATAGCATGGCTGGGTAGGCTTAAGCAACTGAACCCCACCTCCCCTCTCTTTGTTAGTGCAGTTGTTTCAGCCTGCCATTGTCTGTGTGACAGATTCCATTTCTGTATATTTTTAAAAGCAAATAGATTAGCTTCAGCTGGGGCACCTCTTTTGGAACTGCCAGGGGACAGTTTGAAGGTCAGCATGATCGATTTAGCCTGCAAACTGATTTCCTCCTCACATGCTATACAGAAATCTCTTGGCTCAGACAGATGGGTCAGGGATTCTTTCCTTCCCAAGAGCTCCAGCATTTGTTACTGCTTTCCATTTCTGCCTTCATCATTCTAGGTGGCACCCAGTGTGTCCAGAGCCTGATTCAGTGTCTACCTGTTTAGCCTTGAGACCCTCACTCCTGTTTTTTTGACCAAAGCCAGATTATAACTTGTAAAGGATGTCAGAAATAATAAAGTCCTTGTAAAAAAAAACACCTAGCCAGCTTATGCTCACATGCCTTGAGCCTCATCCTGGCTTTATGGTGAACCCCAAATGTGTTGCTTTTCCTAGGGTGGGACAAAGAAGCAAAATACACTTGGCATCTCCAGAAAAAAAAAAAAAAAAAACCAAACCCTGGCCCAACACATGAGAGATCTGGGCTGCAAGAACAGTTCTACATGACTTGCAGAGCTTTCCCTGCCGTCATCTTCTCTCTGGGACTTTTGGACACTGGAAGGAGGTCCCCTGGATAAATTATTCTGATG
>NW_010264905.1:0-2028 GCF_000690775.1 Eurypyga helias | reverse complement strand
GTCATTCCGTCTGGTTTTCTCCCCAACAGCAAAGTGTTTGGGCTCTTCCCTTTTATGTGATGAGAAGTGCATCTGCCATGAAAAGCCCTTGTCACAGGGCAGGCAAGTACTGAGTCACATGGAAGGCATGAAAGTGGGACTTTGGCATCTAATCATCAAAAATTTCTTAAGAAACTGGGTGACCCATTCTGGCCAAAAGGTGGAGCACCCCTGCTTTACCACATGTCAAGGAAAGGCCTGGACTCTGCTCTGACAGTGAAGCACTGTGGCTCAGAAACACTGAGTATTATTATTATTATTAATATTATTATTTCCTGGCTCTTCATGGGCATCTGTGTCATCTCATGGATCGCAGTCTCTCTAAGCCCAGCTGCTCATCTCTAAAGAGATGAACAATCTCCCCTACAGCTTAGAGCATAAGGTCTTCAGGACTAGGCATTACGTCTTACAATGTGCCTGTAGGTTTCCAGGTGAATGGGCTCCTGGATTTGAATAAAGCTTCTGACCAATAGCCGTGTAATACAAAAAATAGTGACAGCTGCTTGTCTTCTGTCTTTATCTATGCAAAACTATTTTCTCTTTCCATCCCTCTCCCTTTACAACCTGGTTCATCTCTTGCCTCCCAGCCTGGTTTTCTTCTTTTTGCTACTTGCTTTCCCACCCACCAGCCTCCTACCACTGAGCCACAAAAAGCTCTAACAGCTAAAGTGCTGAGCTCCGTGACAGAGATGGAGAGCTAGGGGCCAGGGAGGAGCACAGAGGGGATTTCTGCCTTCTGTGTAGGAGTCTCACATGAGTATTTTGTTGTGATTGTTTCTTTCTAGGCTCTTCTGCTCTCTTCCAGCCTTTGAGGAGGTCCTGGCTGGCCCTGCAAACTCAGAGGAACCAACACCCTAAGCAAGAGATACTGCAAAGCCACTCCTTGTTTTCCTCTCGTGTTGGAGCTCCCTAGCCAGGCAAGAGATGCCATATTCTTACAGTATGATGGGAAGGACATGGAGCAGCAGTAAGACACCCTCATTGAGAGGGAGCTATGGAAAAGCCCTCCCTTTTCCTCTACCATTTTCCAAAACAAACCTATCCTTTGCTGTCATGGAAAGTGATGACGGAAAAAATGACACCCTCTAAACTTAGGCTTCCTGGTTGAGTGCTTGCTGATCCCTCATCAGTTCTGGCTGTCACTGTCATCCAGTATGCTTGATGATGTTCCCCGCCAGGCCTGATCACACCTAAGTGTCCTTCTGTGATACCTCCCTAAATCCTCTGGTCCACCTAGGCCCTGCCTTTCTGCATGTCACAGAATCATAGAAGGGTTTGAATTGGAAGGGACCTTACAGACCATCTAGTTCCAACCCCCCTGCCATGGGCAGGGACACCTTCCACTAGACCAGGTTGCTCAAAGCCTCATCCAGCCTGGCCTTGAACACTTCCAGGGATGGGGCATCCACAGCTTCTCTGGGCAACCTGTCCCAGTGCCTCACCACCCTGGAAGAACTTCTTCCTGATATCTAATCTAAGATTCGATATGAATGTCCTTCACCTCCTCTGCAACCTGACGTGACGCAGCCCTGACTGCCTTCCCCACAGCTTGTTGCTTTGTCTTTCTGCTGTGTCCAGTGTCTTGGCCGTGAGCCTTCAGCCCCTATGCTGGTGTGAAAACACCAAGCCGACAGGTCTCAGCGCTTCCCAGGAGGCAGAGACAAAGGGATCGGGACCGGCATGGCTTGGGATGCAAGATGCGAAGAGCTTTCTCTGCCCCTCTCCTCTGTTCAGGCTGGGGTTACCTGAATCATCTTCCGAGACAATGCTGTAGATGAAGCTCCCAGGGGGATGCTCAGCCGCCCGGCGGTACCACAGCGGGAAGTGGTCCATGGTAAAGATACTTTCCTTGTCCTTCCGTGTCAGGAATTTCCTGCCGGAAGAAAACCCAGGACAACCTTTGTACATGGTGCGGAAGAGCAGCGGCTCTCCTCGGGGCAACACAGCAGGACTTACGGGGCTTCCCCTGCGGCGGAGGGAGCCCGGGCC
>NW_010264904.1:143839-151072 GCF_000690775.1 Eurypyga helias | reverse complement strand
TCTGTGATTCTATGATTCTGTGTTGTTCTGGGGCAGCATAAGCTTCTAGGCCATCACACTAAGCTGTGTGGTTAACCTCACACCAAATTGTTTCTCCGTACCTCAGTGGAGTACAGTCCCAGTGATGTTTGTGGAGGCAGAGCTGGCCACCAAATTTTCCCAAACAAAATCATTGTGAACTTAATTATAATCTCTTTTCTTTCAAATACAGCAAGTAAACTTTCAAGAAGGTCTAACACTAAGATAAATTAGAAAGCAGTGTAATTGGTATCAGGGAATGTTTTTGAGATCACAGCAATTCTTCAGGGGTTTGAAAGTAGTTTACTGTCTTGCTTTTAGAATAAGCTGTGTGACTTCTTTGCTAAATCAGGTCTCCAGACTAGAGTTCAGAAAATAAAAATATTGTTTAAAAGTTTTTTTTAATATGTATCTAAACATCGGTATATATTTTGTAGGTTTTATGATACTGTCCAATAGATGTATGTGTACTCTTTACTCCGCTTGCTCTGTATATAGGAGGTGAGTTTAATTTTTTCCACCAGTGACCTTGAGCATGTAGCTTTAATCTTAGAACAGGCTAAGCTTTTTAAGGTATAGGTAGCTCTTCTGCCCTGAGGAATGGTATGTTCTGTCAGTTTGTAATGCACCTTTTTCATCCTTCTGGCAATACTCTTCCTCTTTGAGAAAATCTTTGGATATCATTTTGTGAGACCCCAGGGATGTGGGTTCCAGAAATAACCCAGAATTAGAGATGTCCTTTGTCATGATCTGTATCTTGAATATTGCTGTCAGACACTGAGCTGTGGTAAACAACAAATAGCAGTTTGAAGAGAAAACTGTCCTCTTCTGGAAATAAAGCTAGTTAGTCTCCAGCCTTGCAGTATGTCGAGTGGAGAAGAGCAACAAATGCCTTAGGTCTGCATCATTCCACTATAAATAACTTGATGTAAAGGTGTGTATTACTGGCCTGTGATAATGTTTTTTTTTTTTTGTCTTCTGACCTGCCTTTCATGAATTCAGGAGATATCAGCAGTGCAGGCTTTGAATTAGGAAAGTAATTAAAATTAGGAAGTGTAGATATCCTTTCATATTCCTGTAGTCTCAAAGTCTCATTTGTGGCCTCAACAGATGCTTGTTGATCTGAAAAATGTTGATGTGAATACATTTCAACAGTGTATCCTTGGTAGAAAGACAGTAACTACTGGTAAATTAATGCGTCCTTCAGGACAAGGATCTTGAGATGCTTGAATTTTATTCTCTTAAAACTTGTTCCTTTTCAAACAATTCGTTACTGAACGTAGGCTTTGAGGCTGTGATGAGGCTTTGAGCAACCTGGACTGGTGGAGGGTGTCCCTGCCCATGGCAGGGGGTTGGAACTAGATGGTCTTTAAGGTCCCTTCCAACCCAAACCATTCCATGATTCTGTAGGTGTGTATATGTGTGTACACATCTTGAAGTACATACTTGAGGAAGATACAGGGAAGGACCTGGATATTTGCTGTAGTAGAATGCTCTTAATGTCCTGTATTGTGTGAGCTCAATTTAAATTACCCTGCAGTCAGAACTTAGGATGCAAAAGCAATGGGAAACATCTTCAACCCCCTCATTATATTCCGCTTTATTATTATTATTTTAACCAGAGGTCTTTTGAAACCTGTTGAAACCACTCAGAGTATTGTTTGGGTGGGAAACTCTGATAATTTACAGTCCTCCATTTGAAATGGCCTGCAGTGGAAATACGGGAAAATCACTCCTTCTGAAGAACTTTACTTTTTTTTTAATTAAATTCACAAAAAATATTTGTAAACCCCCTTAAATTCTGAAAATGTCATCTTCTTTTCAGGTGAAAGTTATGTATGTGCATCCAATGAACCGTATCGCAAAGTTGATTACACCAAGAATGTCAATCCAAACTGGTGTGTGAACATAAGGACTGGGTCCACTCGATCCTTGACGTCTTTGACATCCACAAAGAGTGAAGTTAAGGAGAGTAAAGATTTCATTAAACCCAAATTAGTGACTGTTATTAGGAGTGGAGTAAAACCACGGAAAGCTGTGAGAATTCTGCTGAATAAGAAGACTGCTCACTCCTTCGAACAGGTCTTGACTGACATCACAGAAGCCATTAAGTTAGATTCGGGTGTAGTCAAGAGACTTTGCACACTGGACGGAAAGCAGGTAGGAGGATAAATTGCTGTGACCATTTAATAATTATGAATTAATCTAAGCTTCTCTGGGATTGTAACTTGAATTCATTTTAGTATATATGCCTTAACCTGATTCTTAACAAGGACTGTTTAATAAATGGTAACTTTTTAAAATTTGTATTAAAATATTAATATCTAACAAAAAAATTAAAAATTATATATAAAGCAAAAGAAATTGACCACTTTACATTCTGAGTAAAAAGAAAAAAAAATTAAAGAAATATCTTTTGTATATTAACTCTCTTGCATTGCTAAAAAAAGTGCCTGTTGATTAAGTAATACAGCTGATTTGAAACGTTTGAAAGTAAACTTGTTAGAATACGTGTGTTTTCAAAAGCAGAATCATGTTTTCAGACTACTACATAATAGTGGTATAAGAAGAATATTGCTTCCTCCTTCCATTTCACTTCCTCTTATTGCTGTTTGAGCAGCAAAAGAACTGAAATGTGTTTCTGGAGATAGTAACTGACATGTTCTAAGGTCAAAAATTTTATTTGAAACGAGTAATTAAGTGGGGGCGGTCATATCTTTGCAACTTGATTTTTGCTTTTAGTTTTACCACTGAAAAAACATGCTTCAAGGATTAATGATTCAGTAGGTCTTTTATTCTCACTCAGAAGTACAGAAGAGTGGCCCATGGAATGTTCTGCTGCAGCAGGTAAAAGTGTCAGGAATATATTTGTTGTTGATCAGTCAGGTTAATGACAGCCCTTCATGAAACAGTACTTTGATACTTGATATTTTCATTTGACACTGACGTAGAACTTTGACACAGTTGTGACTTCAGTAATACAGAGCAAGACAAGCTGCAGAGTAGATCAGTCAGTATCAGGTATCTGGGCTATTGCATTCTTGACTAAATATTAGGATCCTTCAACAGGTATTTTTGCACACCTACATACCTATATATTTGCATGAACTACTTGTAGAAGTTTCAAATGTGTTCAAACAGATGTGGGAGTTTTTATTGCCTAGCTTATTATAATGGTTGTAATCCTATAAACTACCCAAAAAGCACCTTTTTGTGTTGAATGTTGCTAGCAAATGTATTGCAGAGCAAGTGCACTTCCTCAGATTGTCTCAATATAAGGTCTGTGTCCCTGGCTATGTTGTGTGCTGTGGGTGCACTTTGTGTAATTAAGTACTTGGAAAGAATTTCTGTTCTTTGGTATTAAGTATAGCAAAGCAAATGTGCTCTTTAGTTCTTCTGATAGGTTTGATTTTTAATGAGATTTATTAAGAGAGAATCCTTTGTAGGAACATCCAAAATGTGATTTAGTCATGTTTAATTTGATTCATAATAAAATAGCTTTGAGGATATTTATTATACAGTAATTAGTCTCTTCTGCCCATAAAGTCTTCTCTTACTGTCTCAGATAAGATGATTTTAATCGTCTCAAGCAAGTAGATAGGAGTCAGGAAAGGAAACTGCAAAAACTAGGATTCTGAGTTCAGCTTCACCTCTTCTATTGAATTGTTAATTCAGTAGAAATTCACTGATCTGCATTAGATGTGGTAGTAAGTACATCAGGGATCAATAAAATTAATTAACATGAAATTTCACATATGTTTCTTGCACATTACTGTCACCCGTGGTGGATGGTGGCTGTCCAGTCCACAGTGAGGATGACACTCATTGGTAATGCTCCAGAATAAGTATTAGACTTCTAATTGCTGCAGTACCTCCTGCCCTTCTATGGTAATGGCAATAATCAGACTTGGACTGTAGATGTAAATGTTCTCTAGTGGGATTGGGAAATCCCTAGTTCCCTGCAAATAGTTGATAACTAAAAACTACCTTTCTGTCTAAATGGTTTCTGCAGTAGTAGTGTATAAATGTGAAGACCTCCCTTCCATTTGGAATAAAGGCCTTTTGCTTTTCCGTAGAGTTTGGGAAGGAGCCTTTGCTTGCACAAATGTGATATAAGTGGTCATGGGGTATAATGCCTCAGACAGAAGACCTATGGCTTTAAAAACCCTGAGAATAAAAGCCACCTCCTGCTTATCTAGGAGGATAGAGACTTCTGCTTGTTGGGTGTTGTTTTGGTTTGGGTTTTTTTTCATTTGTTTCTTTTTCTCCAAAGTGAAGGGCTGACCCCAGTTTTAGGCAATAGGGTTGTTTTTTTTTTTTTTCATTGTTCGTTCCTTGCTGGTATATGTAGAGGTTGGTGCCCAAGGGCTTTGTAAGGTTTGGCAAATAAAGAGTTGCTTTGCTGCCAATTACCAATTGGTGGAAATTTCTCAGCCTATTTTCTCTAATGTAATTGCTTATTCTTCTAAATCTGCTAGGGAGGCAGATCTTTTATGTTCGTTGTTGTGTTGGCACAGCTTGAAAGGCAACCATTAAAAAAAAAGGCATTTTGTAAATGGCTATGTTCCTATAAATGTAGCTCTTGTGTTTCTCAGGGTTTTATTTTCTTTTCCCTGCTCCTTCATTTTTTTGTATCTGAGGAAATACATATTGCTTTTTTTTGTGAACGAATAGGTTTAGGTTGTATTTTGTTTAATATAGAGTTGATGCTGAAAGTCAGGGGTTTAAAACATGCATGTATAAAGATTGTATCCTTTAATTAGGGAGTTCTATTAACTTCTGGGGTGATTTTATTTTCCAGTGCAGCTATTTAACGTGTAGGAAGAAATGATCATGAAACCAGTGATCTGTGAAGAAGTCTTTTTAATTTTGAGCAGTACAACAGAAAGGATGTCCTCAAAACATCAACAGCAACATCTTGATGATAATAGTAATGCAGAAAATAACATTCATGTCAGATATTTTCCTTGATTATTGTGTATGAAGGCAGGGAATTATCTGGCTTTTAATTGTAAGATTTTATAACATTTACAAGGTTTCCTGTTATCTTCAGTTTCAATATAGGTGCCGTAACTTAGAATATTTGTGCTTTGTAGTCTCAAGTACAGATTTTTTTCTTTTTGAAACTGCATTGATGCAACGCTGACTTTTCACTTTTTAGCTATTGAGCAACCAACTTTTTTACCTCCTAAGACTTTTGTGATGGTTTCTATGTGAGGAAAAATATTCCTGTAAAAGTAACTAGGCTTTAACTCTGCAGTGCAGACTTCTGCTATTCCAGTCTTTGTGTCTCTGACATTGGGGTTTGGCTAATACATTTGCTTGACCAAGTGTTTTCCTTACTTGGCTGCGTTTTTCCTTTCTGTTCTTTGCTGGAATCTGTCACTGTCCTGCTGTGAAGCAAGGACAGTCAGACTGGAACTTCACCAGTTGGGAAGTTAACCCTTTGTTACCTTGGAAGAGAATGGATGGTTTCTGTCTTGCTAAACAAGCTTCAGTCAGTGTGAAGTGTAGGGTAGCAACTTAATGGTAAAATACCTGCACTGATTATTTAAAAGAATATAATGTATTGGAGGTTGTCTGTGGGGAATTTCCTTTGAGAAACCCGGAATAAGCCAGACAGAACTCAAAGCATGTATTATCTGACACAAAAAAAGAAGTTTAATCTTCACTTCAGGAAGATAGTAACTTTTTAAACTTGCATTGCGTTGCAGCTTCATAGATAATATCTGTAACAGGATTGAAGAAGTGGATGAGCCACCTTTTTCTGTACTCCTCAAAATAATAAGAACACACCACAGATAAGCTTTATCTTAATGGTCTTTTTTGATGGACCACAGGTATGTTGGTGGCTCTCTCTGAAACAAAAATTGAATTTTCTGTTAACAAGGTTTTCCATAGGTGCTCATTAAAAGCACCTATGGGTAACTGAAGAAACCAGAGATTATGTTTGGAAGTATTCATCAGACTCATCATGCTCTCCCCTCAGTATTTTTTTATTTTCCAGCAGCAGATTTGAAAAGTCTTATTAGACATGATAGCTTCTGTAGTGGAAATACTGAGGAGACCAACTGGAGCTATTAACATACCCATCATAGAGGGCAGAAACCAAAACAAATGGGGAGAAGGAGAGTTCTTGTTTATTAGTACAACTGATACTCCCCATATTCTTTTGGCACATAGGCTTCTGTCATTCAGATCTGAGAATCCTCATTAAAACAGTGTTTTTACTAGATTCTTACTGTCAGTGAGGACTGACTGTTTTGTACCAAGACAACTTTTGGAACATAGAAATTTTGTTTTTCTCGGTTTTCCAGTTTTGTATGTGAAGTCATACTTGGATGAGATTTTTTTTTTTTTTACTAGTTTCGCTGCAGCTAACAGTTTTGGCAAATATTTACCTTTAGTTCTCTCCTACCTAATGACAGTGGAAAGGCTACTTGGTTTTTAACTGTATCTCATTCATTAGTGGTACAATTTTTTTTTTTTAAGTGTCATTTAATTTTATTGTTGCATGTCTGATATCTTATTGCAGGCTGAGAAACAACTGTAATAGAAACTTATGTCTGTGTTATCGGGCATTTTGTGTAGTGGAAAGCTACTGAAACCAAAGGAAGTCTTTATCTTGGGTCTCAGGCTCTAACCTGGTAGAGGCACTTTCATATATGTATTGGAAATAGCACAGATTTTAATTTCTGCTACACGCAATTTTGTAAGAACATAAAAAGTTCTAACTTTTGTGCATTTCTAGTTCTGCTGAAATGTTGCATTAACCTGTAAGTATGATGAGAAAAAAAAAAACCTTAAACCCTTACATTCCTCACAACTCTTAAAAAGGCTTATATGTTGTTATAGAGGAATGTCAGTGGCAGCTGCAAAGGGAGTGATTCTCTGCATTGCAGATCCCACGGAAGTTTGACATTCATGGGCAAGGAGTCTTTCCTCGCCTAGCTTCAAGACTGAGCAGTAATAGTCCCTGCGTTCATCTTAAAGGCTGAGGGTCAGAAGAGGAAGAGTCAGCTCTTAGAAAGCAACTTAAAATTTGCCAAGCAAACTGCAGCAGACTAACTGGTGCTTGGACAGTATGGATATGATTGACAATATATATGTTGGATGGAAAGGCTTTTCGGAATTCATGATTGATGTCAACAAGAAAAAGCATGTTAATCTGCTTATGTGGTGAATTACCCAATGAGACCTATGTCTTGGGGGGGG
>NW_010264904.1:133945-143759 GCF_000690775.1 Eurypyga helias | reverse complement strand
GGGTGGGGGGTAGAGGGGGGTGTGCGGCATGGGAGGGGAGGAATCACTGCTGTCTTTATATTTGTTTATAAGACTTAAACATCAGCGGAGTGTGTGCAACATTGTATGAGAGAATGGGAATAGGACCCTAACCTCTGAGACCTCTTGATGCAGCAGTGGATAGCACTGCAACAAAACAGAAGAATATCGACTTGAAAGAAGCATATATGTTGTTGAGCTGTGGGGTTTGTGGTTTTTATTTATTTATTTTGCAGGGATTTTTATAGCTAATATGAGTCCACAAACTAATATTGTGTGAGAAACAGTAAAATGTATTGATGGAGATGCAACCAGAAGTAGTATTTAGGTTAAGAGAGAGATAATGGAACTTCTGAGAGGGAGACCTGAGAGAACAGAAACTAAGTGGTCTGGGAAATTAAATCAGGAAAGATATGCAGTGACACTACAGAGGAGCAAAAGAAAAGCTTATTACTAGATGTTGTCAACGGCGATGTTTCTCATTCACTGGATGGACATGAGACAAAGCCAGTGTGAAGGAGCTAAAGGCTACTTTCCAAGGCACAGGGAAATGTTCAGAGAGAGTGTAGGGGCGTCCTGGAAGAGTCTAATTGTCTTACAGCTGATGCTTATTGGATGAGTGTCCCTAAGGTTGAGCTAAATACACTTCACTCTGTGAATCACTTGCTGATGGTTGGCTGGATTCCCTTCCCCTTTTACGAGTAAATACGTAGTAGTGAAACACCTCTGTTAGCTGGAAGTTGAACAGTTCCATGTTATTTGGTATCTTCATGTGTGTGTTAGGCTAGAAGGGCTCTGGTATAGTACCTCTCTGTTCAGGGAGTCTGCTGTTTTGGATGAACTCGGGACACAAAATGCACAAAGCTAGAGTGTATTAGGGGGTGTTGTGGGTTTTGTTGTTTTTTTAACAATCAGGAATTATGAAAATTACTTGACCGGGGAGAGAGATAAGGCGAAGGAAACCTTGTGGCTATTTCTTTGTGTATCCAGTGGAACGCAGTGATAAGTAGACACTGTAAAATTAAGATTAATGAAGAGGTGATTTTTGTTGGACCAGATAAATGGGGTCTAACACTGAAGTTTTCAAAAACTCGTTTGTTTGTTTTGTGTTTTCCATAACTAAAGGCTATCTACAACTTTGGAAGAGCTGTTGAGCTAAAGTAACAAAAATCTGAATGCCAGATGACATTAAAATGTGCATGTATGCATATGTGCATCTCACACAGAATTCGTACAACAGGCTTTACAGTTAGAGTAAGTTTTATCCTGATGCTAGCAAACCTCTTGTAGTATTTGATATGACACGCAGTTTAGCGGAAGTTGGGCTTGTACTAGAGTCTAAAATTATTCCAGGGAACAACTGTAGAGAGATGTCTGTCAGGTCAGTGTGGGATTCAAATCTTGCAAGTCTAAGAAAAACGAAAGAATTAAAGTGGCCCTGATCATGAGGAGGTCTGTATGACAGGAAATTAATTCATCCATGGACACCGCTCTGTGGTATTTTTGTTCAGACTTACAATCGGTATGCTCAACACTGGAAGGTGTGGTTATTTATTGCTAGAAGAAAGGAGGAAATAGTGTACTCGAGCACAGGAAATAATTTTGGCCTCTGTCCATGGACATAGAAATATTCCCATCTGTAGTTATTTATGGAAGGAAGTGTTATCTGAAACTAACCTGAAATTAACTGTGCCCTGTCATAGATGCAGGGATCTGAAAAATACCTTAAATACAAAAATACAGAGATCTTTTTCTAGCTACAAATCTTGTAATGGAACACTTTCCTAAAGCATTTTCATTATGTGTGGTGGTACAAAGGCCACAGGCAGATAATGTGTGGTTTAGGAGTTATCCTAAAAGTATTTAAATTTTTTATCGCAGTTGTCAGAGTTGTCAAGTTACCAGTCCAATTAGCTTTTTGAGGAAAAAAGAAAATGCAAAATGGTAAGGATTTTGTTTAAAAGTAGCAAAATTATGATGCTTAAGGTGCTACAGAAACTATTAAAGAAGCAGAACCTTGAACATCTAGTGAGTCATCTCAGAAGAGTGTCTTCAACTGGCAGCAAACAATAATGCTGAGGAAGCTCTTCAGCTTCGTTGCATATGCGAAAATTAAAGGTCATGCCATGAGAAATAGCCACACTAGCACTAGAAAACTTGGCTGTTTGGAACAAAGGTCTTCAGATTTTGTTGGTGGGGAAGGGGGTGTGCGGGGGGAGGGATTTTAGGGAGATGGGTTAGGGGACCCACTGCTTATTATTCTTGCTTTCTGGAGGTCAGTAACCCAAAATACAGTACAGATAAAATAGAGGACATACATCTCTGCTTCCCACAAGGATACATAACTCTACCTGTGGGGATGTGGTATAATGTTACTGAGAATGTAATGGCTGGGGTGCATTGGGTATGAATTTTATCTTTTTCAGTGTGGAAGGGTGTAGATACGTAATTAGTAATACCCATTGCCATGCATCTAAGAGGCTGGTGGCATTGGATGTTAAAATAGTAGAATATTTATCAAAATGAATGCAAAATTAGACCCTGATTCGAGGTTAGCACTTATAAATTAGAGCATGGCAACTAAAAAAAGAATGGCTGATATTTTAGCTAAAAGCAAGCATGTCTGGCTTGTTAAAAGTGACATCCAACTTGCTGGAGTCTTTGTGGATCTATAGAGAGGATAAATCCCTACTGGGTTTTCAATTTTTGTCTGTGCACACCAAGAGTTGACAGCACTTAATAAAAATGACATGCTGCACAGTGTGGGAAACAATCACTACAAAATTGTGGTGTCACCAGTGGTAGCATTGTATCTTTGTTGATGTATGATTACAATAATTTTAGTGCTGGGTTACAGAAATGGTGCGAGTTGCTTTTGGAATAAAAGAGTGGTATGCAGTAATTGTCTGCCATCTGCCATGCTAAAGATTGAATCACATGACTTGGAAACTAAACCTTGGGAATTTGTTGTGTCCCGCTGAGCCTGGCCATTAACAGATAATTAGTCTGGTAAAAATCTTTTGAATTCATTCTGCAGCTGTCATATGCCAGATTAGGATTTGTGTCACAGGTTCCTCATTACTTTGAGATCTTGGAATTTTTTTTTACTGTAATTAAATTACCCTATGTTACTTCAGTAAACAGTTCTTGCATTATCAATTTTGAACATGCAAACTTTTTTGAAGAAGCCTGTTACACAGTGTTAGAGTGTAAAGATATTTACTGATCACACATGAAAGGGTTTTAATGTTTATTTTTTTCTATTCCTGCTCATAACAGTCGATAAGATGACTTTCTAGTTTTAAGATTTGTCTTTCAGGCTGTCAGGTTGATGGATCTGTTATAAAAGCTGCTTCTTGGTTGGCTGTAATCACATTGTCAGCATCTCAAGTCTATTGAAGCAAAAATACTGAAATCTTAAAATATGAACTTTTCTTCTAGATTGCAACCAGTTATTAAGAAAAATGGCATTCTCTTCCATAATCAATTAATAGCAGGAAACATGAAACAGTGTGTCAGAGAGGAAAGGGAATATTCATCTTTAATGTTTAAAATATTTCTAACTGAATAATTTGCAATGAACCTTTAAACACAGTACTGTGAAGACTGTGAAGGGAAAGTAGTGTTGAGTAATAGCAAGACAAGCCAACTTTTAAAAGCAAAGAGCTTACCAACACTTAAATAGAACAGTGACCCTGTTTGTGGCTTGAAGTTAGTAAGCAGTGCATAGGAAGGAGTGATACTCAGTGTTTTCACTGTAGGCAGTGAAATTCAGTGTTCTTGTAGCACTTTTCTTCTTTTACAAAGTCAACAGTCATTTTCTTCTATTATGAAGCTATGCAATGTTCTTAAATATCTATTTTGTGATATATGGCAATGTACCTCTACAATCGTGGAATGCTTTTTGAAGAAACGAAGATATTTTAGAAGCAAGCAAAGAGAAGAGAACATAACTTTTAAATTAAATGGCAAGTTGCAATATTGGGCGAGTAGTTTTGGCATTTCTTGGCTTTGCCCTTCTTATCTCTAACCCCCAACTTGACTGGTATTTAGTTGAGGAGTTCCAGTCTGGATAAAATTATTGGAAAATAGGCCAATAGGTTGAGACAGCCAGAATCCTCTCTGAAGTTCTCTCTGAAGGTGCCATTTTCTTGCATGTGGAAAATGTGCAGTTTCTCTTTTAAACAAATCAAGGTGCTGGTTCATTTAAATCTGAATAAAATGGAACAAGAGAGATTCAAGATCAGATAAATGTGCAGTTGGATCTTACTTAAAAGAGTATTTGCCTTATTCTCCCTATATTTTTTTAAGGGACCCAGTAATACAGACACTTAAAATATGCCTCCATGGTTGTACAAGCAGACATATGACAGCAGCTAGCTTTGATCTGTATAACCCGAACCTGGAGGTGGTCTGTGTCTGGTCAGACTGCAGACTGATTGATGTCGTATCTAGTTGCTGTCAGGTGGGTAGATGTATTCTCACTCAGTCCAGTATATAATGTTCACTGGAACAGGTTGCCCAGAGAAGCTGTGGATGCCCCATCCCTGGAATTGACCAAAGCCAGGCTGGATGAGGCTTTGAGCAACTTGGTCTAGTGGAGGGTGTCCCTGCCAATGGCAGGGGGGTTGGAACTAGATGGTCTTTAAGGTCCCTTCCAACCCAAACCATTCTGTGATTCTCTAATGCTTTTTGAGGTAGGAAGTAGTGTTTCTATTGCAAAGAGAATTGGAATATGTATGCTGATAGTTTTCTTACCAGGCTTGCGAGGCATTTGATTTTCCCATACTTTCTCTTCTTAGAGGCCCTCCTTTTCATGTCTCGGACAGTAAGAAAAAGCTTGTAAAATGAGTATTTTCTTTCTGACATATTTCTTTTATTACCAAGTTTCATATTTTTGTTTTTCCTCTTCTTGCAGAGATGAGGAGTGACTTTGATGAAGGAGACTTGATTGAGCAGTTGGGGTACTATTAATGACCCTGAGACATCACGGCTATATGACGTTTCCACATCAGATGTACTAACGTATTTCTAATATCCTATTTTTGTATATTTCTAATTGATATAGTATTTTTCTAGCATATACCGTGCTATAAACAAACTATTCTGAATAATTGGTTACAAGGTTTTCCTAGATCCTGGGGCAGTTTTCAGATGCATTTTGATCCAAATTCTTCTTTCCTGCAATCATGTTACAACTGGGAATAGTAATCCAGCCAAGTTATCTCTATAGGTAAATATGGAGTAGAATCCTTCATATAATCACTGCAGGAATAGCAGAAGTAAACCGCCTGGAGAGATGCAGGACTGGAATGAACAGCGTGGCTGAGATTATCCAATCGCCTATATTCACATTGGCAATCTGATATGCTTTATGTCCAGAATAGTTCACAAGAACGTCCACTGTGTCCTTCTCCCATACACTGCTAGTCATAAATCTATCCCAAGGACCTGATAACTGAAGATTGCTAACCTGTGAAATTTGAGGACTTTGATGTTTGTGTATTAAAGAGAAAGTGGGAGATGTAAGAAATGTTCTTCATATCCTCAGCCCCTAGGCTGCCAAGTAATTTTAGATGTGCTATTCCATAATAATTTTAGAAAATGGACAGTGTTCTGGCTTTCTGAGAAGAGACCACACTGGTGTACCTGACATCTGATTCGGAAAACCACCTCTGCAAACAAAAATCTAAAATCTATATACCACAGGTGGCTTTATGTAAGTCTAAGAGGAAACATGGCATACTGAAGATTCCTGGTAGACTGAAGTATTCTGGCCAGTTCTTACTCAGGCTGCTTGCTGCTTTTTTTGTTTTTCTTTTCTTCCTCAAAGGGACAAATACTCTCTTTATTTCTCTGGAGCTCAGGGGTTAAGCAGGGAAACCTGTTGTTTCCCTGCAGGTACCCATGCAAGCTCTGATACAGAAAATTAGCATAGGAACTGTTGGAGTGAAGTTTTCAGTCTTTACTCCTATACTTACAAAATTAAAGGATAGCCTCACAGCTATTTGGACCTTGTCTGAGCTACTTCTAATTGGAGAGAGAACAGCCAGAGCACAGTGCCATCCACCTACACTTCTTTCTTTGTTATAGTTCTCCTTAATCCTCCTTAGTCTAATGCATTCCTTGTATAAGCATTACAAAATCAAGGTATGCAGCACTAGTCCTGTGCGCACGTATTAGGGGCAAAAATCTCTGCAGGGATTTTTATCAGCTCGGAACCCAGCAGGCTTCCAGAATGGAGAGGAGCTCTAAACTTACTAATAGCTAGGCCTCCCAGATTTCTACTTTATGCTCACATAGTGAGGAAGATCCTTGTGTCACATCCTAGACCTTCCTTCTTCATGTGTTGGGAGGTACATGCAAGCCCGGTAGTGCATAAGTGCTTATCTGAAGTTCAAAACTTCAGTTTATCCATCTTGCTTGGATAAGGTTTCTTACATAAGTAATAAAAGCTGCTTTCATTAGCCCTGCCACCAGGGTCTTTACTTGATGGTTGGGAGTGGAGGGTGTTATTTGTTTGTCAAAAGCCTCCCTGAAGAGAAGACACAGGACTCCATGGTACTAACTTGTGGAGAACTCTGCTGTCACGTGCAAATCATTTTCTATTTTCTATTTACAAAAGATAAATTATAATAAAAAGACAATTTGTAAGATAGGGAAAATGATGCATACCTGCACTGGATGTTCTCAAGTGTTTTGACACATATGCTTAATATCCACTGAGGTATGTTTTCTGGACAACAGAAAAAAAGTGAGAATAGGGCTTTGAATATTTCTGCTAAATATGACTGCCCAGTGTTTCACTGCTTTCAAGTTTGCAGCATATATCTAAAATTACTTCTAAATCCTTTAGTGTGGTTTGTGTTTCCTTTTTTTCCTTCATCAGTAGCAGAGTTCATTGGCGAAACTCTCTTGAAATCACATGTGCATTAGAGGAAAAATATGCCTGTCTTCTGGCTTGTTTGCCTGATAGTTAGAAGTGAATTCCTTTTAAATGATATCTTCCTTTTCCAAAATTTTTTCCAGAATTGTGAACTCTGTGTTTCCTTCTTCTTTCCAAAGCCAGTGGCAATTGATGCAGATCCTGGCAACTGGAAATACTGCTGAAATTCTCATTGTTCTGAACAAAACTGCTTTGTTGCTGTAAATATTGGAGAATGACAGAGGAGGAAAGCTAGAATCCAGTATTTTCACATTCAGACACAACTATGAATCTGTGATAGTACAATGCACTAAGTAAGAATTACAACACAACCCTTTTTTTCCACCATAAAAAAGAGGAAATGTGAAGTTCAAAATTGACTTGGGACTGAACTAAAAAAGCCCTGTTATGTGGGACATGAGAAATAAATGTTAATACTTCTTGAATAAATTGACTTTGTTAGGGATGAGGCTGAAGGTAGAGGCTGTTGGTGACCTTATTTTTTTCCTCAGTGTTCCATATATCCATATATAATTAATCTCAATGTTTTAGGTGATTCATCTTCCTTCATACTCTGAGTAATTTTTAGTCTGACTAGTATACTTGGAATTTATTTTTTTTAGGTGAGGGCTAGCTATTGTGTGTATGACACCTGAATGTTTGTGAGCTTATCTGTGAACTGTTCAGCTGGCAAGGAACAAATAATTTTGTTTTATTCTATAAAAGTTCTTTTTTAATTGTCATTTGCTATAATACAAAGTGCAGATTTTCTGTGAAATGGAATATTAACAGGGAAACTCTTATTCTTATAATGTATGACCAGGTTTCAGTGAGAAAAGTGACTTTTGTCAGTAGCATTCTTTACTATATATATATATGCTTGAATTTGTCTATTTTGTAAAATACATAAATAAAATTGTTTTCTGAATTTCTATCCTTGAAACAATAGCAAATCTAATTGTATTTTTCATAAGAGAAAGTCTAGTTTAAACAGATTGTTCACGTTCAGTATTATACTAGACTAGTTCTAGATTCCTCTATGCTTAAATATGGCTGACAGTTCTTAGAATTTTATGTACTGGATATTAGCCAAAATCTCGACACTCATGAAGACATTTCCAACTATTTTAAAAATTCTCAAGGCAAAACCTGAATTCTGAGAAATTAATTTTCAAAAATATCTGCATGTTTTCACTACTGCATAGGTATGCTTGAATTATGTAGCACTTGACAAGCTATTCATTTTTAAAACTCTGAATATAAAATTTGTGGTTGCAAATTACTTGTTCTGCATTACTTCTTTAGCAGAAACTTGATGTCTGCCTTCCTCTAATTCACAGTTTCTCTTCTCCATCACCTCTCCAATGGGATTTGATTTACATTTGTTTGGCTTCTGCTGTTGTTCTGTATTAAGATAGCCTTGGAAATCCCTCAAGTGATTTCAGTCTAAAGATGGCATGCTTTTTTTTGCCTTTTCCTCTCACACTCCCCACCATCAGTAATTTTAGGGTATCTTAGGTGAGGTGTGTAAGTAAATGCAAGGTGTTAGTTGATCCAAGTTGAACATGCAAGTTGAGGGATAAACTTCCCTGCTTACCTACTCACTCTCTTTTCCATCTTTTAAGTTAAAAGGATTAAAGGATTGAGAGTGTCCACAGCTTTTAATAATTTTTTGTATATTTGGTGTAAATGCTTTACTTAAGGCATGGTCTTTGTTTGGTTCCTGTGACATATGCAGTTTCTACTGGAAGACAGGTGTAGCATTTCAGTAATTCTAAAATTGCATCAGTGTAACCATAAGCGCTCTCTGTATTATAATAGACTGTCATGACCTTATTCAGAGTGATAATATGGGCTTTTTATAAATAATGGCAAAATGACTTGACTGTGAATTTTCACTTGCTTTTTCTCCTCCATCTCGTGCAATCTTTCCTTCAGTGTGCAGTGGTTTTTAGTAAAAAATGAACATTGTAATGACAAAAAAACCACCCTATTGATATCACTAGGTTACAAAGTATTGAGTAATTATTATATCTTTTAATGGTAAATCTGTCAGAAAACCACTGAATTTTTGACTGTGGATGTAAAAAAAGTTATTTGAAACACCGAAAGAATAAATAATCTTGTAGTCTGGTGAAAAAATGTTTTCTGAAATACTGAAGCTTCAAAACACTCAGATTAGGTGAATATAATCTCTCAGTGCAGGAAGCGAATTCTGTCAAATGAAGACATATTTTTTTAGGAATTTTGTGAAATGAAATTTTTTTTCATTTTTTTAATTGAACTCAAATCAGTAGGTTAAAGTTTTACTTTCCTTTGGCTGAATTTGTCAAAAGCTTAACGTTAGTAAAGATGAGTAATTGTGTTTCCTAGGAATTGTGAAGTGGATGTTGGAGAGTTCATCATGAAGTAAATGACATGCACTTTTGCAGTGTTTCTTTGAAAGAATGTCACCTGACAGATTTAGAAAAAGCTGATGCAGCATCTGCCACTTCGTGTTGGCAGACAATAAATACACATAGAGGATTTCTGCATTCATATGCCTTGGATTTAAGGAGTTTGTGATGACACACAGTAGACGTGGCTTTTGCTTCAGTCTACTTGAGTGAAGTAAACTGAAGTAAAGCCTTTATTTTATAAGCAGAAATGACTGTGAAATTTACAGATTTTGACAGAAAAAGTCAACATTTACTCTGAAATCTCTTAAGCTGGCAAATGGCCACGAGTGTGGCACAGTGAGAGACTGAGGGTACATACATTTGCATGTAGCATATGAGGCATTAAAATTGATATTATTTACTTTTCTAAGTTCTATACTTGCTAAAAAGATGTAAAATACCTCATCTTTTTATAAAAATGCTTTAAACTTTT
>NW_010264904.1:87776-133926 GCF_000690775.1 Eurypyga helias | reverse complement strand
CGATCTCTAATAAAAGCTTGGAGGGAGATGAAACATGCATTCATTTTAAATAGTGTTGTTTTCATAACTGTTATATTTGTAAACTTTGCTTTTCTGTTCTGGCTGAGTATCACTGCTTTTTACTTCCCTGCATATACTTCTCATGGAGGTAACTTGCTGATGCACAGAGCCATACTTGAACATGTCTGGAGTCTGTGTGTAAACTTAAATTTTCTTTGACAGTACTTAGTTAAATGTGAAGCATATTAAGAGAAACTGTACATGTAGAGAGGTTGAACTTCTGTGAATTTTTTAAGTGGTGGTGGGTGTTTTTGTGGATGTTTGGTTGGTTGGGTTTTGGTTGGTTGGTTTTCTTTTTTTTAGCCCACTGTTTTTAGTGTTATCCTGAGTATTACAAATAAGTCAAGCAAATCAGTGGAAAGAATCCTCCCAGGAGGACTAAGAACTTTCACTGAGCTTGGTTTTTGTACTGCAGGCACTTCATACTGTGTCTTTTAGAGTATTATCCAGTTAGACTTTCAGGGTTATCTGAACTGATAGATACAGAGTTGAGAAAAATCAGCACAAGTCCAGAGAATCTGACCATTGCTCACTTGCAGGCTCTGAGCTGTTGTGTTTTGTTTGATCTGGGTCTTAAGCACAATAAATGAATCATAAAAATCAGGTTTAGACCTTAATACAGCTCTCCAGAAAGCTTTGTTCAATCCTTGCATGTAACCTGATTTCAGGATGACTGAGTTCCTCCACGTTTATTAATAGTTCTCATACCTTTAAAGATACCATTATGTAACTGCTTTGTATCGAATGTAAATATTTGTAAAACAATTTCAAAGGACTGTTTTTAGACTAGTAAACGGAGTTTTACAAGAAAAAAATATTGTTACTGTCCCCATTCCACAAAAGAAAAGCCTGTCAGGGAAACATCTATGGAATACTTAGCAGATGCAGTGTGATTGCTGGAGTTGCAGTTAACTTTTCTGTATGGTATTCTAAGCAGCAGTTTCAACATGGTATTCATAGAAAACAGATGGTTTCTAAGAGCTAATTAGGAATTGTAAAGTAATACCTGATAACTTTAAATTTCCTTCTCAGGGATCTGTATCTCTGCTAGAAATATTCCTGGGGAGGCTCAGAAAAAAGAAAAAAGAAAATTTAAAAAAAAAAAAATTCCACTGATATAGTATGTGCTTTCTAGAAACCCTTTTAGCATCATGGCCTTATTTTGGGAATGAATGAGCCACAATGCCTATTATTCCTCAGACTTTCCACTTGCAACTGAATTAAGAAAGACTATTGTTAATGTCGAATAGATGGTTTGTATCAATACAAATCATATCTCTAGGCATTTTCTTTAAGGCAGCTTCTAAGAGGGCTTCTTGTTTGGGCAAGGCTTTGCGAGTCAGCCCATTTTAGTATTGTGCAGAGTGCACTTCATTGCCAGTCCATTTTTAACGTACCAGTAGAGAAAATGTCAGAATGAGTAAAATCAAGTAACTATGATTGGATATGCTGAATGCAGATAAGGATTAAGACTCTTGCAGTGAATCTGCTAAAAGTAGCTGGGCTTGGGTTCTAATTTTGAACACTAAATCAGTTGATCACTGACAGGGCCCCATGGACGTCTGCTTGGCACACACAGTGAAACTCTAACCAGAGCTAGTAAAAACAACATATGTTCCCAGAAGCTGCTTAGGAAGATCTTTAAGCACTGGAGAACATCTGCAAAAGCCTTAGACCTTGAGGGTAGAAATAAGGACACCAATAACCTCATAATGAAGGAGTAGTCGCCAGAACTATACTCCATCTTTAGCAATAGTGACTAAATGGATTAAGGCTAATATTGCTGTAAACAAGCATAGGAGTAGTTGAAATTGTAACCAGGGCTCCAGTATGGACAGAAATTCATTCAAGGAGAGGAATTGCAAGGGCAGGAGGTGTAAAGTGAATATGTTAGTGTAACAGATGTGTCGGGATATCATTACTGAATCTCACATATTTTTGTTTAAATGCCTGCTTTACCCTTTTATGGGTGTTATTATCTCAAGACTGTGGTGATATTTCAGCATTTGAAGAGAATGTCAGAAATCATGCCTGAGGAAGCATTTTCTGCTCTTGGAGAGTATAAGATTCTTATGGTCTAAGGATGAAGAGAATGACAAAAATTCAGGTGTTTCTGTTCCTGACACAAGGTACCTACAAAATATTAGTCAAATGAGAAATATGTGTGTGTATATATATATATTTTTAAATCTTCTCAGTCAGGATCAGACAACTAACTGTCTATTATGTAATGGAAGTTAGCAGGAAGAAAAAAGATGAATCACACTATGTGCTGCTTAAATTAGGATGCTTCTCCAGACATTGTATACTTTATGGAGACGGAACAAATAAAATCTTGACTTGACTGTAGAAAATTGGAGGAATGGGCTTAGTGCCCCATTGTTGCATGTGTAATCAAAAGCTTGTGACAGTGACAACCTGCTGCAGTTGTTTGCTTCAAAGCATAGGTAATTTGAGCAGATCTAGTATCTGCCCTGATGTTCTACTTAATAAACACTCCCTGGTGCTGCTGCTAGTTGCAAGGTATGTTTGTGCTATTAAGAGACTGCTTATATTCCTTTTATTCTGTTGTATTGCAAACAGACTCTAGTGTACAGTGTGCATTTCTGTGCAGTTGTGTACCCAGATGCAGGGTGTGGAGCTGTCTGTACTACAAACTGCCCTTCTGCAGGAGCAGGGGTGAGTTTATAATGCATTCCAGTTCCAGAAGGACCGCTTGACAGTGAATAGGTGCAATTGCAGTGTGGCTTTAGTCGGCTCTAATACAACAGCAGGGAACTGGCAGCAGCCCAGACCTCAGCTTCTGGTATTGGTAACCACGATGCCAGACTGCCTTTTGCAAATTTTTATGCTGGAGCATTGTTACTGTTAGTATTGAATATGGCTAGATTAAAGCTACCCTGGATTTTTCTGCACGAAATGGAGTTGTTGAGTCAAGTTTACAACTTGTATGCTGATATTATAATCTCCAACCTCAACATTATCTCAATACAGAATAAATTAAAAACCTCTTTTAAATACACTTTCCAGCTCCTTATGCCATGATCTTATGTCTGCTTAGTCTTGCTGAGGACATTGCTTTGTTTTTTAGGAAAAGGACAGGGAGGGAATTTGGAAGTTTTTTGTTTTGCAAAGTAATTCTGATAGTGGTGATGAAAAAACCCTGTAATCCAAGGGTTCACAAATTATTTGCATATGTATTTCCATCAGCTGCAACAATAGGTGCATTTTGAACCAGATTGAACATCTTGATACCATTCTTCGTAAACTGGAATATGGAGCATAGAGCTAAGGCATCAGTGCTGTAGCTAAGGTTCAGCTAGACTGAGCTAGACCTTGATGAATTCCACTTGTTGGGAGCTGCAGTGGGAACATCATGAGATGCCAGAGGTGTTGCAGGTAGAGTAGCTTCCAGATCTGTACAGAATAATGTGGCAATTCACCTATTGGGGCTGCATTGGCTATTCTTAGCTGCCCCAGACTAGCTTAGGATCAGGAGCATGGAGAACATCCTTTGTATTGTTGGAGGTGATCTCCATGTCACTAGCTCTAATAGGTATTACAGCTGGGAACCTTCATCTGTTCCCAGTTTTGTTGTAAACTGTAACATAGTTTACAAATTTATCTGTATTTGTAGTTTGAGTAATGTTTTATAAAAATCCTCTTTCATTGAAGTTGAAAACAAGTATGATAGATATATACAACTGCTAAGGAAAACTAATTAAATAGAAAAAAACACAAAAGGGCGAAGCAGTATTATTTATATTACACAGTGACATTAGCAAGCACAAAACTGTCTTATAACTGCTCTTACTGATATGTGATCAATGGGAAAAAAATGGTGATATCTCCATACATAACTCTTGCTTCTAGTTCTATAGCCTGGTCGTAGTTTTAGCTTAAAGCAGACTGGGTTTTTCTTGTTGTTTGTGTGTTTATTTAACCAGAAATACGTGATCAGTGATGTTCAGACTGGCAAGCTTTCTACACAATGTGACTAGGAATGTAAAAGGATTCTACTGCTGCGTTTACTAGTTTTCTCTATGTGAAAAAAATGTGCTCTATGCAGAGAAAATAGTGTGGTCTTAAGCATCGTGAAGACAAAGTACAATGAAATGCTTGATGAAGTGGTGAATTAAAAAAACCCCGAAACACTGACAACTTGAAATTAACAGATGTATGCCAATTCACTCTTCTCATTGTATTTAAATGGCTTACATTAATGTATTAATGCTTCTAAGTAGTTTTTATGTAGAGGAAAAAGGGTTATTTGAAAAAACAGCCCTCAGCTAAAGTAATGTATTTGGAGAACTCTGACTTTATTGTGGGAAAAACACAAAGTTTGGAGACTTGGGAGTTTAGCTGCAGTTATCTCGAGTAAAATTTTGGAAAAATAGACTAAGCCAAACCACTGAAAAGATTTGGTCAACCAAAATCTCAAGATTATACAAATCTAAGTTTTGCAATAGGGCTTCCATTATGTAAATTAGATTAATGTAATTTGAAAGTCACGTTAATGTAATTCTAAAGAAGAGGTTTGTATTACGGGAATAAATACGGTTTTTATTTGCTCTTGAATGTGTGGTAGGAATTTGGAAGAAAGTACTGATTCAAGTATTGCCAGATGTAAGTGGAAGAAAGTGAAAAATTCTTTTAAAGTGCCAGCATTGTTTTTGAGGGTAGCAGAGCCTTTGGTGACCAGCCTTCAGTGTTGCGTTTCACATAATTTGAAGATTGTTTGCTCCATTTTACACTTCATGGCTCAGTATAATAGAAGGAGGCATGGAATGTATTTTTAAAGTTTCTTAAAAAAAAAAAAAAAATTCAGTGGTTTGGAAATGGATCTTCAGTAACAATCTATGATGTATTGTTCCTGCTCTCTGAAAATTTATTTCCAGGTGCCAGTAGTGAATTGTCAGCTAATTAGGAGCATCCTGTTTTGAATTTCTCATGTATCTCAAAAGCACCTATCATATAATTGATAGAGAGGTCCACAAAAAAAGATAATGTTCCCAGATGCCTCCGATGTTCAGCAGTGTCTCTGATGTTCTGGCTCAAGAAACAGTCATCCAGACCGCTTTTGGGTTTTTAAGTATTTAGTTGTTTATTGCTGAATTATGACCCTCTATGCGTCTCTTTCACTGTATATTTTACTCACACTTTTAACTAACAAAAAACCCAGACTGAGTCAGCCTTTAATTAAAAAAAGTTCAGAGTAACCTAAATCCTCTGCCTAACTCACCAAAGTCCAGTTCCAAGCTGCCAGTAAAAGTATAGCAACAAAAGTGTAATACAGTGTGATTTTAAAAGAGAATATCTAGACCACTTCACCTAAACCTTCCAGCAGATGCCACAAAAGCCAAGTGACTGAGAAAAATGGGGTCTAGCATTTCTTTTCTGTATTGTCATGTTACATGGTCCGGAGAGTTTGGAAGGGCAGGGTTGTTTTTATTCTGTGCTTCTGGAGGTGGGTTTGGTTGTGGGTGTTTGTTTTTGTTTGGGTTTTGGTTTTTTTTTCCCCTGAAACTTGTGGATGTTTGTTCTAAGGAAGAACTGACATTTTCAGGCATGAAGAAATGAATTAAAAGCATGTGTGAGATTTTGTTGGGTTTTCTTTTTAAGGAGAAACTGGTGGGGGCCCCTTTTTTCTGGTAGGACACCTTTTTTCTGGTATAACAGTATTGATACATCTGTTCTCTTGTCAGTGACTAAAAATGGTACTTTTCCACTGTCTGAAAACCATTTGTTGTCTGAACATGAAATGAAAGATGTTTCTACGTCTTCAAATGTGTTTTACATCTGTTTATCTGCTTAGTGAAGCAATTCACAGCAACAGGCTTAGAAGTCATTTTGGTCAGTTTGGAGCTAATGGAATTTAACTGGATCTCTGAAAGCCAGTTACAAAGTACAGTTTCTGTTTCCTGTATTACAGTAATTTTTCTTGCATTTCTTGCATGAACTCTTTCAATTAATTGGTTATATATTCATTGTTTTTACTTGATGCCCCTAGCGCAGCATAACTGTTCCAGATGTTGCGTACAAGTTCAACAGACTTGAATAGATCACGACAGGCAAACAGAGTAAGCATGAAAGCTGATTTGTTGAGCCCCAAATACCTTCACAGTATTGTATGGTAGTTTTTTTTTTACACTGTATTTCTGTTATTTCATCTGTGAAATGTCATTGTTTGAAAAGGTGAATAGAGAACATCTGTAAGCTTAATTCTGTTTCTGCATTTCCAGTTTGCAATTAAGTGAGAAGGATTCTTCAAGAATCAAATTTCTTTGAAACATCTGCGTGCTGTTTGAATGTATGGCAAGCAATTAGCATTGCAAAACCTATAAGCTAGTATTGTAAAAATAGAACTTTTGCGGTTGTTGTAGTGGAACAGATAGAATGCTGATTAAATGAAGTAACTTAAGGGTTAAAAATGTTGAATCACCAGAACTTAATATACGTGTGAAAAGCATCCTTCCGGCCTGTAAGGAGCTCAGTGGATTTTAGCAAGACTTCTTGTACCATGAAATGGTATATATGAAGGGGACAGAACTGAGAGACCTGAATTTATAGGGTATCTAAACTTTTTCCCCTCCCACTGCAGTGCTGTGACAAACAGCTTTGAATGAGTACAAGGTTAAAACCCTGACACAGGAACTCGGAAAACAATAGATTGTTGTATCTCTATATAACAACATTAAATTGCAGTGAGTCATGCATTTCAACTAGTATTTTCATCTTAGAGTTGCTTAATTTGATTTTTTAATAGAATATGTACAGAAACCTGACTTTAGCAGCTATTACATGAACAATTCAAACAATAGGATAACCATAGAATCATAGAACAGTTTGGGTTGGAAGGACCTTGAAAGATCATCTAGTCCAACCCCCCTGCAATGAGCAGGGACATCTTCAACTAGATCAGGTTGCTCAGAGTCCTGTCCAACCTGACCTTGAATTGTTTCCAGGGATGGGGCATTTATAACCTCTCTGGACAACCTGTGCCAGTGTAAAACTAAAACTTGCACTTAAAGCTTAAATATGCATGAAAATCTATCTGTGCCCTTCATCAAAGGACCTTTCCCGTTTTCTACCTTTTCTTTTATTCTTTCTGTACTGGCCACAAACACTGAGTTTGAATATGGAAAAACAGTTCTCATTTGAAAAACTGCTGCTTCTGTAACTTCTCCAGGAAATAGCATCTGCCCATGAACAGTGGAAAACTTGGATTGCAGTAGGTTATTGTTCTGAGCCACAGCAACTCTTCTGATTTAAAGTATCACAGAAATGAAAGTACATTCAATATTTGGCCGTATGATTTAATTTTCTTAACCTCTTCATAGTATGTGAATGCCATGTTTTTCAAGTATGGTGATGAGCTAAGGACACTGATTTCTATAATAGGGGCAAATGTGTGATTTTATGGAAAAATATGGTATATTTTACTGCACTTGTGTTGTGGAACAGGGTGTGATTAAATCCATAAGGTTTTACTGAGTTGGATGAGCTAGCTGTCTGTCCTTGTATGTACACTTCTTCTTTTAATGTTCTTTCATAATACCAGTAGCTTCTATTTTTAGACTAGCTACTCAGTGGTGAGATGGAAGGTTAACTGTGTGAAGTCAGGTGCTATTTTTGGTTCTCTATGAGGCTTCCCAGTTTCGCCACTTAAGGAAGGAATCTGTTACTCTGATTTTTCAGCTACTGTGATTAATGCACCTATGGGCAAAGACATAATCCTTGTTTTGTGACTGAAAATACTGTTGGTTTTTTTTCTCTTCAGACAAACTGGATTATGGTCATATCATGAGCTGCATTTATTATGTTTCCAATTTCCACTTATTCCATGTTTAGTAAGGCTGTTGTTTCTTTGCATAACTCTTGAAACTGAGAAGCATGATGTTAAACTACTCTGTTTAATACACTGAAATTATTGATTTGTTGAATTAGTGGATAATATTGCGGGAAGGGTTGTTCTGGGGTATTTTGTGTTACAGAGATAGGTGAGTTGTACAGTGTGCTTCAAAATGATTCAAAATTTCCAGAATTTTAGTCCTTTTCAACTGTTATTATCGAATATCAAAGTAGTTGCACATAATCAGTGCAATACTTGAAATACGATTTTGCACAAAGAGATCAGTTTGGCCTTTGGAAAAAATGGTGAATGGACCTTGCCAGAAAGTCCTGCAGTTCTGGAAGGCTTTAAGAAATAGATACATGCAGGAACTCACTTTAACTTGTGCATATTTCTACAGCTTATGTTTCTTACTGTTATTTCCATTGCGTTGAGGATGATCTATTTGAATCACACCCAGATGCACAATCTTCCATTTCCATGTGTGTATTTTCTGAATTCAACTTTGAGATGTTAAAAAATACATGCAAAAATCTGTTTAAAATTGAAACCAAACTTAAATGGGATACGTGCTCTATTCTGCTATCTGTTACCAATAGCTGTATGGCTGTATGAGTTGTGACCTAAGCAGTCTGTTTATGCAGGCTTTCTACATTGTCATACTGTATTAGGCGTTTCCTGGGCTTACTGCCAAACTGCTTCTGTTTACAAGGCAGCAAGCAAAGATTTAATATTTCTGTTTTCTTTCTTACCCTTTAGATTCCCTGTGGGACAGAAGGGTTTGTCTCCTCCTTTTTCACTGCTGTTCCTCATCACGCAGTATCAGTGAAAGGAGGTTCATTTTCTAATGATGACTTGTAATAATGTGACACAGCCATTGATTAAATAGTCATTTAGAAAGCTGGCCTAGAAGAAGTATTCTCATTATGGTCTTTGTTTCAATTTTTTTTTTCCCTTCCCCTAAATAGGTTAACAAGCTGCCTTTATCCAGTGCAAGCAAATCCAACATTTACAAGTTTTTAAAACCAGAAAACTTAGTTTTTCTCTCACTGTTTACTGAATTTAATAATCTTGAAGGGAAAGACAGGAGGTGCCAGATGCCAAACCTCAAATGGTAAATCAGACAATGTCTCCTGGAAGTTCTGACCTAGAAATCGGATGTATTGGATAGTTGTATTGCAGTGTCCAGCAGAGCTGGAGAGGCCCTCAGACCTTTCATAAGCTGTGGTTGTGCATAGCTTCATGAATGTGAATAATACCATTAACTGCTCTTAAGCCTAGATCCAACCAACTTTATGGGTTAAAAAGGGACTTTGTAGAGTGAGACCAAAAACCATGTGAACTACTTGAATTAGCTATAGGAGAAAAAGGACCATCAGCATGTTTTCACAAACAGATTAACTGAGACTGTTAGAAAGGTCTTAGATCTTCTGAGTAAATTGCAAACAAACAAACAAACCTCTCCACTCCCTTTAAAAGAGTTTCTTTATTTTCTTGAGAAATGTGGGCATTTAAAATAAGGGAAAATCAGAGTCTTTAAAATCTGAAGTAAATTTGCTGGTCAGGATGCACAGTGATATAACAGAAGATCAGGTCATGATTGATTTTGTAACAAAATTACTTTTCTCATTCTTTCTGCATGATCTGATCACTGTTGCCATATTTCACATTTAGTTGCAGACATAATAATTGTGCATTTGAGCCTCAGCAATTAAGAGGTATTTGACCTAATTCCAATTATTTTTAGAGAACAAAGAAGATTTTTTTTTTTTTTTCCTGGTCTGCTAATGACCTTACGGAAGTTGGCAGTTGGGGAAGTTACTATGGTGCATTGCATAATCTTCGTAGCTTCAGCCAGTAGGAAAGGTGTCCAGAGTCTTATTGAGCTCATGGTTATATGTCTTCAAGCTTTAGGACTCCACAGACTACTCCGTAGCTGGTTTGGGCAGATGTGCACAGGCTTAGTAGCATTTGAGCTCTTTCAAGCATTGCATCAAAGGATAGTAGCTTGTTTACCCTTCTTTTGGTGTTGTGTAATTTTGTTTAATTTGGGAATTCCCAGAGGTTCTGTAGTAGAGCTTTCACAGAGAACGTATGTTGATGAAGAACAGGAGTTTTTTCAAGTGTCAAGTGCTTCTTCTCTACACCAGTAGGAATCTTAGCACTTGACCTCATTTTCCAGGTTTATTACGTATAGCAGTGTTTTTTGTTGCTGTTCTTGTGTACAGTGTAGGCTTCTATACTTGCCTGACTCTTGAGCACTTTGTTTTCTGCCTGCTTCCAAATCACTTAGCACAGTTTCCTTCAACACTTTGTCATTTCTATCAAATGAATAGTGTGCTGAGTTTGTGTGGCAGGGTTTTGATAGTGAGGGAGGGGCTATAGGGGTGGCTCCTGTGAGAAGCTGCTAGAAGCTTCCCCAGCTTCAAGATGGACCCACCTCTGGTCATGGCCAAGCCAGTCGGCGATGGTGGTAGCACCTCTGGGATAATAAATTTAAGAGGGGAAAAGAAACTGCTGAGGAACCAGCAGTGAAGAGAGGAATGGAGTGTGAGCAAGACGACAAGGCAGAAAACCCAGGTCAGTCCAGAAAGGCAGGAGGAGGTGCCCAGAGCAGAGGTTCCCTGGGAAGGTCATGGGGGGGAGTGGAGACCCACCTGCAGCATGGGGAAGACCCTACCCAGAGCAGGTGGCCGCACCCAAAATGTCCGTGACTCTGGGTAGCCCACACCAGAGCCATCCACTCCTGAAGGGCTCCATGTCTGTGTAAGGGATCCACACCAGAGCAATTAGAAAACTGCAGCTCATGGGAAGGACTCAGATCGGTGAAGTTCATGGAGGACTGTCTCCTGTGAGAGGGACCTCGTGCTGGAGCAGGGACAGAGTGTGAGAAGTCCTCCAAGGAGGTAGGAGCGACAGAGACAATGTATGATGGACCTGCCCACAACCCACATTCCCCTCTACCCCTGTGCTGCTGGGGAGAAGGAGGTAGAGAAATGGGGAGCAAAGCTGAAGCCTGGGAAGAAGGGAGGGGTGAGGGGAAGGGGCTTTATCTCTCATTATCCTACTCTGATTTAATTGGTAACTGGTTAAATTGTTTTTTCTTCCCCAAGTTGAATCAGTTTTGCCTGTGACTATAATCTCTCCCTGTCCTTGTCTCAATGAGCCTTTCCTTATTTTCTTCTCCCTATCCCACTAGGGAGAGGAATGAATGAGTGAGTGGCTGTGAAGTGCTTACCAGCAGCACCTTAACCACTACAGATAGGTTGTTAATTGAAAAATGAATGCTGGCAATTAGACTACTTTTTTTAAAGGGCATGGCAGGGGCTCATGGGTCTGACTTTTCTCTGTATTTCTACTGCCTGGGTACATTCTAGCTACCCATCTGGCTATTCTCTTGCTGTTTTCTGAAGACATGTCAGGAAATGTGACTCAGTATAACCAGGCAAATTGCTGTCTTTAGCCCAGTGCTGAGCCTCTTTTGGGCCAGTCTTGGTTTCAGTCATGAAGGATATTGATGGCTTAGTAAGTAGTTAAGAATATTGCTTAAACACATACACTCCCACTCCTTTGGTCAAGTTTTTCTGTCAAAGTGCAGAGGCCAAGGGGAAGTTCCAAGGTAAGAAAATCTGTGTTAAAATCACAGGACTCAGTATGAAAGGGTGGGAATGCCCTTTTCACCTTCCTTTTTGAGTTCTTGAGGCTGCCCAGAGGAAAGTCATCCTTTTGAAAGTTAAGTCTGCTCCTGTTGGTGATGGAACTGAAATAGAAAACAGACAAGTGACCAGTTTCTGCAGGAGTGCTTTCCTTGCATTTTGTACTTCAGGATGTGCATAAATCCTTGAACTGTAACCCCGGCAACTTCAAGGACGCTGCAAGAATTTTAATGAGACTGTTTGTACGTCAGTTAAGAAGTGTTAACTTTATTTGAAAAGATGAAACAAAAATGATGATTACAAGTATGACTTGACTGGCAAAATAGACAAATATTTGACTTTTGCTTACTTAGAAATAAAGGTTGATGCAAGGGGGAGAGAGGGCAAAACCATCAGGAATTTGTCCCGGTCAAAGAGGAGTAGCATTTCCCAGCAGCAATGTGGGGACCCCTCACACTGAAGGTGTGCAAAGGGAGGTTGTATCTAGATTTGTCATGATGACATTTAACAAATTACTTTTTTTTTTCTCTTCCCCCAGCAGTTAATATAAAAAAGCCCCAATGTGTTTCTTTAAGAGTGTCAGCCCCAAATGCCTGTCATTACTGCTGGGCTGAAAACACACAAATCCAGCTGTTACTGTACATGCCAGTTTGCATGTCTCTTATGTTATGTGCTTCCTTTTAAAAATATTTACACCGTATCCTGTTTTCTTGAAGTCAGTAGATAAAAATATTTCTTCCGTTGTTAAAACAAATACAAATGATCTTGCATATCTTTTTCAGTTTTGATGTTTTAGTTCCATTTTCAGCTGATGTAGAGAATTTGTCATCCAGAGAAGCTTTGCCCAGACACAGGGTGTGGCTTTTCAGACTTAAGCTGTACAGTCCTGTTGCTGCGTACTTTAAATGGAATCAGCCTTACTAAACTGAGCCAAACTATTTGTCTTTATAGCACTTCCTTCTACATTTAGAATGAAGCATATTTGTAGGACTGGAATAAATACAATTTATCCAGTGAGTTCCTGGCTGGAGGGTGTTGATACATGGTTACAGAACTCTCTTTAGTGCTAAAGATTTGGGAGGAATTTAATTCTTTAGTAATTTTTCAGGTGTTTATAAAATCTCCATGGTGTCAGTGTCTTAAAGTTTTTTAGGTTTGGGTTTTGGTAATTTTTCCCCTCTGGAGGATGTGGATGAATATCCACAAAATATTTATCTGCAAATATTTTGTGGATAAAGGTTTGTTTATATCAGGTTTTTTTAATTGTAACTTCACCATAAATGACAGTTACTAAATACCAGTTGAATTCTGTCTATAAAAGACCGATTATTATTCACGTTTCTTCTGTTGGGAATGTATCTTCTGCTTGTTAGATTCAGAGTTAGGAGTAGGGGTTGGTGTAAATTACATTTCTAAACTACATTTTTAGTCACAAATACAAGCCTATTTTAGAAGGTAAATATGGGTGTAACTGACATTAAAACACTGCAGTAGTCCAGAGCAGGGGATCAGGATGTTGTTTTTTCAAATAGATGTTATCACTCCCTTCCCTTTCAACACCCCTTTTTCCATATTCTGACTTGCATTTTTGCCCATTCCTGTGACTTTGTGTTTCATTTTTTTCTGCTTGTAAACCACATTTTTGTGCTTTCAGCTGTGTGATTTTTGAAGTGTTTTTACCATTAATGGTCTTGCAAACTACTGATAGTCCTGCCACTTTGTCACATAACACATGCTTAGAAATAAATACCTCTTAGAAAGGTCTGTGATTTTCAAAAGAAATTCTCCATTGTAATGGGCAACTCAAGTTTTGAATCACTGGATCTTTGATCCTCTTGTATACTTGAGTTTCTTGCAATTGAAGTCAATTACAATTTCATTTCCTAGTGATGCCTTGTGAATTTTACGTCTTCTCACCCTTAGGTGTGCACAGCATTTTTGAGCCCATCAGGTAGGAGTGCTGCCCATAATCATTTGCCTGTCATCTCAGAAAGCTATGGTGAGAATGCAAGTGAATGGATTCCATTGAAACAGACACACAATAGCGCTGTGGGTGACCCTACTAAAAGCCAAAATGTAATGTTGACTTCCAGTTACATTTATTCTGAGACTTCTCGCACAACATTTTTGGTTTTCCCTATTCCCATGTATTCCTGCTTGTAATTCTAAGCTATTATAGAAGTATTTCTAAAGGACTGAGTACAAGCCCAATCCAGTCCTATCCAAATATACACTACTCTGCTGTGTGTAGCGATATATTTTGAACAAAAGCAGTGCAACAACATCACCTGATAGCAGTCTGGGTCGTCAGAGGAGTGACAAAAAGTCACTTTCTGTTCTAAATAAAGGGAAGGCAGCGGAGTTACTAACAGAACATAGGCAAAGTTTGGCTAGGAAAGGGTGATGTATATAGAAATAAATAGGGTTTTACACATTTTAAACATGTTAATTGGAGCATCGAGAGTTAACAAGATAACATTTTTCTAAGGTGTTCTTAAAGGAGTTTTCAAAATACATTTCACTATTCTATGTGAAGAAAAGAAAAAAGAATTCAAGGAAGTGTGAAACTCCTTTGGACTAAGCCTTTATAGTGTTGGCTCTAATGATAAACCGTAAAAAAATTCCTGGTGCAGCTCTGCATATGCCTCCCATAAAAAATTCAGATTTAAAGTTGAATTACTTTCTTTTTTCTGTGGACAAACAAATCACATTCATCTTGTTTGTTTAAAAGAGAATTACATTCTATTTTATATTATGTTACGTCATATGTTATGTTGGGTTTTATTAATTTTTTATTAATCTATTAAGGAGAGAGACGTTCTGATAGGGCTTTACTGCAAGGCAGTCGATGGAAAGTATCCAAGTACTTGGATGTATACTTGGAGTATACAGCTCTTGTGGATGTAAACTAGGAAGTGGCTGGATTGGAATCTCAAAAATGACCTAATGACTGTAATTTAGAAAAACTATCAGCACTATTAAAAATCAGATCTCATTTTGGTGCTTAACCTCTTCGAGGTGCCTAAAGCTTTTCATGTGTTTTACTTCATGCATAGAAGCTCCCAACATCAGGTACAGCACAACAGTTGTTAGTTGAGTGAATGACCACATACTTGGCTGTTTTTGCTATGGTACACTTATATCCAGCTTTGCTAATACCATCTTCCTTTGAAAGGCATATTAGGAAGTATTTTGAATGACTAAACCGTTCCTTTAGCACTAAGTACAGCAAAACAAAGAATGGGTAAGACAATGCAGTGTATAGATGCTTAGTGGAAAGAGAAGCAGCATTTGTCGTACGCTGGTTTGATAAACAAAATTTTGGTCAGTCCACTCAGGTGGAAGTCACAGGCGTCAGGTACGCAGTGTGCAAGCAGACCAAGAGGCTGGCATTAGCCCGAGCTCCAAGACAGAGGTGTGTCTTGGAGAGACAGAGTGTGCTCCACTTCCCACACTTTGTCTGATCACTGGTACTAGTGATCACTGCTGTGTGTTCTTGTATATACCTGAACATGTGGGAAAGCACCTATGGAAATTAATACCTTTCTTAAAGTTCTATACTACCCTCACCAATAGCCATTTACAAAAGATTTTAAGGTGTATTTGTAAGGGTACTCCTGTCATCATCTGTGCACAGATCTGGCCCTTTGGGGAATTGCTCTGCAGACAAAAGGATGATGCTGCCAGCAGTTATATCCCTGTGTATTTCCCAGAATCTTGACATAAGACCTGTCATTCTCTCTCTTACTCTCAGCTCAGATGTTAGACTGAATGGGTTAAGGGGGAGGCTTTGAATCAGAACAGGAAGATTAATTTTTGGCTCTGCTAAACCACAGCATTTAACTCTAACCTCCTTGAAACAGCATGGCAAGGGCACTGGGGCTGTGAGTAGATCAGTGATGGCTACACACAGCTTGTGAAAATGGCACCTGGTTTGGGGGACTTTGGGGGTGAACTTGTGTGTCACAACGTATCTGCCCATGTCCAGCAGTGCTACCCGGGCGAGTGTTCTGAAAGCTTTCCCAAAGCTTTTCCTGTAGTAGGGTATTTGGGTTGCTGTATTCCTGAAATCTGTGGCAGTGATGAGTCCTCTTATTAGTAGAGAGAGTTATTAAGTAGAAAGGAATAGATCCCTTGTTAGCAGAATTTCTCTCCATTTGTATGGCCTTTTGAATCCAGTTATTACTGCCTCTTCAGTTAACTAGAAGCAGCTGTTTCAAATACAGCTGAAAATGTCTCTGGTCAGCGAGAGCAGGTTGTCATTGCCATGGTAAGATAACAATAAAAGGATTTTGGTGATGGCAGGAGTCCTTTGGCTGCGTAACAGTGACACAGATGCTGGATCCTGCATGTGCACTCTAGTGAGTAGCTGTAAGGGCACCGGCTGTTATTCCTGGGTTAGCTGCCATGACAACTGCGCTGCTGGTGAATGTCCTGTGTGGGTGTTCTTGCAGAGCGCTGAGGGTCATTGATATTCCGTGTGTTTCTCAGAATACTGCAGGCAGTAAAGACCCCTTCCCGTAGTTCTGCCAATGTTTTTTCTATTATCACAGTGGGTAAAATATGCAAGTGGTGCTAACAGGTATCTTGGAAGGAAAAAAGCTAGTTTCCCTAAAAGCAGTTTTCTGTTTTACCTCTTTGATTACGTGGTTTTACCAAATGAATCTTTCTTAGCTTCTATATAGCTTTTATTCCCAGATCTCATTTGGGTGTGCAGTGTTAAAGAGAATAGGGAAACAATTATACAGTAAAATTTTAACGTGTTTACCTATAAAAAAATAGCTTGCTACCTGCAAACACTTTTTCTTACAAGGGGCTTGGTGAGTTCAATGGGATTTCTTGCTGTGGCATTTTTGTTATCAGCATGCCTGTGTAGTTATAGGCAAAAATATAGGTGCAAAACATAAGAAAAGGTGGGTTTGGAGGTGTGGGGCAGTCATTTTACATTCTTGACCCTGAGGTTTCCTGGGAGAGCTGAAATATTTGAGAATGGGAGTGTTTCTGTCATTATAAAAGAGCATTATGGTATCACTGTGAAAAGCAAAACAGAAACTTATTAATTGTTGCTGACTAACTGAAGATTTAGTATTTAGAAGTACTGCATTTGTTTATTTTGTGTTGTATATTTTGCTGTCAAGGTCACATGCTTGCAGGACTTCTTTGGAGATGACGATGTCTTCATTGCATGTGGGCCTGAGAAATACCGGTATGCTCAGGATGACTTCGTGTTGGATCACAGCGGTAAGACTGCACATGCTAAACACACTGAAATAGTCAACTTCATTGAGAACTCTTCCCCCGATCCCTTCTGTATCTCCCCCATCCCCCTCTTCAATCTTCAAGAGTTGTGTGATTCAGGAAAATACACATAGGAATATGTTTTCCTATGGGTTAAAAAGTTTTTCCAAACCATCTTCTGGATTTTGTAAGTCTGTTAAAATGCACTAACAGACCTGATCTAATTACTTGGAAAACAGCATTGTATTTTAAAAGGTTCGGTCATAGACCTAATGGATCTAAAATCTGATAAAAACATTCACTTTTGACACCTGTGACTATAAGATCATCTTCATATTGCTGCCTTCATGAGATTTTTGAAAAATCTCATGAAGTGCTAGACAATTCACATGTTCCAGTCTTGGCTGCTGTTGACCAAGTGTTGAGCCTGTTTACATTGTGAGGTTATAGGGGGTGTTGAGTGGGGAAGGACATGAAACAAACTGGGACTTTGTGCCCATGTTGTCTACCATTGCCAGATCATGAATTTAACTTGTTTACGAAAGTTGTTTTCTGTAAAGAAAAATTTTAAATATAAGTTGAAGAAAAGAGCTCTTGACCATGACAGAGTTTTAGAATTGGTTTGGAATATCAAATGGTATATATGTTGGGTTTTTTTCTCCATGTTCATAGAATCATAGAATGGTTTGTGTTGGAAGGGACCTTGAAAGGTCATGTAGTCCAACTCCTCCCCTGCAATGAGCAGGGACATCTTCAACTAGATCAGGTTGCTCAGAGCCCCTTCCAACCTGACCTGGAATGTTACCCACGATATGGGGCATCTAAAACCCCTCTGGGCAACCTCTGCTAATGTTTCACCACGTTTATAATAAATTTCTTACTTACATGTAGTCTGAATCCACCCTTTTTTAGTTTTAAACCATTACCCCTTGTCCTGTTGCAACAGGACATACTAGACATTGTTTTTCTGTCCATACTGGTTCAGATGTAGAATCACCCTGATTTTCTTTTAAGAAAAAAATAATCTGTGCTAAAGAAAACTTGCCCGTCAAGAATCATCAGATTATTTGAGGAGACCTTCAGGTTGTGAAGAGGGTTTATTTTTTTCCCTTGCTCTCAGATAACTGAAAGCAAAAGCTCCTGATGTTTTTCTAATTGTTACAGATGCCATAATTTAATTACAAAATCTGCAGTTATGTCAAGAAATATTAGGTATATATCTAACCACTGGTCCATACATTTGGATGGATGGAGGATTCAGCTGATTCTCATTCTGTTGTTATTACCAGCACACTGTTTTTCCAGAACCGCCTGATTATGTTGATTCAACTAGCGTGGAAGTGAAAGGAAGAGTATTTAATGTAATTTTAGACTAGCTAAGATATTATTTTATTCTTATGCAGGAATGGAAGAGCATGGTTGTATTAACTCAACTGCAAATCCTAGTCTGGGAAAAATCATAATTTTCCTTGCAGATTTTAAGGCCGTAAGTTTGCTTTTCCCATTACACCATGTACAGACTTATTGCACTCATTTCCTTTCTAAGGACCCAGTGATGGAGGGTTTTTTCTCCCTTTACGTCTTCAGTGTTGGTAGTCCCTGCTTCCTCTAACAACTGTAGGTCTTGATGGAGAAAAGCAGGTTAGGTACAGAGTGGAACATGACTGGCAGGGCTAGCAGCTCTCCTTACTATTTTTGATTATGTCGTGGCATCATAATGATGGCATTGACATCCTAGTGGTGAGTAACAGGGACAAAATTAGGAGGGGAATTTATATGATTCCGTTGGGAGTGTTTTGTAGTGGATGCTAACTGTAGGAATTAAAATGTTTCCAAAATGTCAATGCATGTATGCCTATTGATTCCTTTCCCACTTAGGTTGTCTTTTATTTAATGGTGTATATATAGCTGATGGTAAATGGCAGTAATCTATTGTCTCAGCATTTTGGAAACCGTAGACATTTTTCACCTCTTTAAAAATTTGTCACAACATCAGTTTTGTGCAAAAGAAGATAAGTGGGGCTTGCTGTGCAGTTGCCCTGTGTTGAAGCTGCCATTTCAGTTAAACAGTAACAGTAGTGTTTGGAGGAGGCCTGTACATTGAACTGTTGTCAAAACTCTTTCTTCTTGCTTTGTAGAATGTCGTGTTATGAAGTCCTCTTATTCCCGATCGTCTGGCATGAGGCATACTGGGTCCAAAAGTCCAGGACCTTCACGTCGAAGCAAATCACCTGCCTCAGGTACTGTTTATAGGAAAGAGCTGAATGTGTAAAATACATAAAAGTTAGAATTAGTTTAATAGGATGAAAAAAATGTTGGCTCTGTCTAAAATAATAGTGCCACATTTTGTTTCCTGGGGGGAAAAAAGTGTTTCTTCAGTTTGTCTCATCCATTTAATACAGATTCATAATAAAATTTGCATTTACTTTTGAATCGTGAGAAGAAATGTGGTTTCTCTTTTTTTAAATAACAGCATAAAAATTTTCAGTTTATGAACATTGGAATAATTTGTGCTAGTTGTACACTTGGGATATGTTTTCAGCACGGCACTTGATTTTCTTGAAGACTTAACTACAGGATGGTTATGTGGTTAAATTCATGTTCATTGAACTAGAGTATACCCTTAAGTGGTTTAAATTAGAAAGGTTTCTGCTATATAATCCAAATATTGCTGAAAACATAGAAGTTTGCTGTTTCAAGTAATTTTAGTAGTAGTTCTGGAGTGTTATTGCCCATTAACAGAGAAATATTTTTCTTCTTCTTGTGTACCTGGTAATTTCAAAGAAAGGTTCACACTGTGGTTTTGCCAGCAGTTTGGCTGAACATCATATGTTCTAGCCATTGGGTGTTTTATGCAAAGCAGTAGAAGGGAGAAACTTGGGGTGGGTGTTTGGTTTTTTTTTCTTTCTTTCTTTTCCTTTCTAAATACAATTTCTAATTTCTAAATACAATAAAACTTAATTATTTTTTCCCTCAGACCTGGAAAAGTGGCCTCAAAATCAAACCATTGAATATGTAAATATATGATGATCTGTTTTGAATGGAACTATATATGTAAGCTCCAGTGCCTGTATTCAAAACTGGAATATGTTCCAAATTCTCATTTCCATCTCAGTATTTGTGTTGCTTAATTGATGCTGGTTAAAGTAATTTTATATCTTGGGGTTCTTTCAAAGTGGAATTATTTATCATTTGTTTATAAAGGTTGAATATTTAACTGAAAAGTTTCTAAGAAGGATCGCAGTAACAACAAAGAAAAATATTTAGAAATCAGTGTTGTCATTTCCTTACTCATTTCTACCTAGACATCACTTTGGTTAGTTAACTTGAAAAATTTATGCAAAGCGTCTGGTATTTACCCTTCTATTTACTTGCCATTTTTTCTTCATGTAGTCTTTACTTACCTTTATTTACCCTTCTTCCTTCCATGCATGTTCAGAGCTGTTTAATAACTTCTTTCCTTAATGTCTTTTTCCTTTGTGTCAAATATATGAGTACAGTAAAGAGGGGTGGCCACTACTCCAGTGCTTATTCTTCAGCAAAGTCCCCAGGTGAGCCATTACTATTATGGCTGTATATCACTAGTGTGTCTCCTCCCTCTCCATTTACCTGTGTTCTTTTTGCTGTATTTGTGAATGTTTTCAAGCTTGAAACACATGTTTTGCATTCAGTGAACCAGAGACATAATGGGTGTAGTTTTTTTGTTGAAGTAGGTTGTTTGATTGAAGTAATATAAATGATGCTTTATAGTTGTTGGACTTGTGCTAATGGTGTCAAATTCATAAAGGTGTAATTTGACTACAAGCAGAGGAGCATTCTAAGAAGCAATACATTTGTGTGTGTATTCTAAAGCATATTATAATAGAAAATTTCAGACACCTCAAAAAGGCAGGGCTAGCAGTTGCTGAAAAAAGCAATGCAAAAACGTGTCATAGATTTTCATTTTATTTGCAGTTTCTTACCTTCCTTTGTTTTCTTCTGTTATTTCAGCCTAAGTTCTAAAAGACTGAGAAACCTCTTTGAACCTTCAGTTCAAAGTGAAAGTATCTCTAAAACAAGTAACATGCATTTTGATTGGCAAATAAGTTGAGACTTTGGACTATACTAGAAGTTAACAATTTAAAAGATATTCATAGGTTTTTCAGTTTTCAACATTCCAATAGGCTAAAAATTGTAGCCTAATATATACTACTTAAAGAACAACAGAGAAGAATTTTTTTTCTGTATATTCAGGCTGCTATACATGTCAAAAGAAACCTCAAAAGAACTTAGCTTTGTGGTTTAACCCCAGATGGCAACTAAGGACCACACAGCTGCTTGCTCACTTCCCCCTGCCCCCCAGCAGGATGGGCAAGGAGAATTGGAAAGATGAGAAAACTTGTGCGTTGAGATAAGAACAGCGTAATAATTGAAATAAAATAATAATAACGATAAAATTTGTAATGAAAAGAAAAATAACAGAGAGAAATCCCAGAAAGACGGGTGATGCAAATGAAAACAATTGCTTGCCACCAACCAACCGATGCCCAGCCAGTTACCAAGCAGTTGCCCCCTGCGCCAGCCTTCCCCCTAGTGTTATTGCTGAGCATGACGTCATACAGTATGGAATATCCCTTTGGTCAGTTGGGGTCAGCTGTCCTGGCTGTGTCCCCTCCCAGCTTCTTGTGCACCCCCAGCCTACTAAATGGTGGAGCTATGTGAAGATCAGAAAAGACCTTGACTCTGTGTGAGCACTGCTCAGCAATAATAAAAACATCTCTATATTATCAACACTGCTTTCAGCACAAATCCAATACGTAGCCCGATACTAGCTACTATGAAGAAACTTAACACTACTGCAGCTGAAACCAGCACAGCAGTTGGCTGACTCTGTATAGGTGCACAATTTTTCTGTCTATAAAGGGCCAATTCCAGCTTTTACTGTTGTTGGTGTTGGGTGCCAACTCACATGCACTGGATCTTAGAAGACATTGGCAAAGCTCTATCTACAGACAGCTCTTTCAAATAGGATCCTCAGCAGAAGGTACCATGTGTTATACAATCCCAGAAGGACAAAAGTTGGAAGGGACTTCTGGACATCATCCAGTCACAGCCCTGGCTCAGAACACCACCCTTGTTCACCAAGCATATCTAAGATACTAGCAAAGAGCTAAACTACTGTCAGTGTAGGCTGGGATGTTCTTCCTTAGACAGTTATAAGAGGGAAAAAGATGATGTTAACCAGCCAATTTCGCAGGTACAGTTTAGTGGTTCTGCTGATGCTTAAAAGGATGGTAGTAACTTAGAGACAGGTAAGGATGTCTGACAGCGTAGGCCTCAAAGGTCATATTCAGGAAATATTGATCTTTCTAAATGGTAGAAAAAGAATTTGTGAATAAACAAAAATTTTTCCTCCTGTAGTAATAGCTGATCATGTGGAAGCAAATTCTACCGTTGAAGTATCTAATTTTTGGTCATGAACTTTACAGCTCGGGTTTTTTGATAATGGCTAGAGAAAACTGTATGCGAGAAGCAGAGAACAGCATTCACTAGTGCTTTTCATTGTCATATTTGCAAATTCTTTATAAAACAAGGATGTGTTGATATGACAGATATCAAGAAGGTTATCTAAGATGAAGTGATGAAAGGAATTCTGCAGGAGGGACATATGCTTCTGCATACTTTTAGCTTCTTAAAAGAACACTTAAATAATTCACCTATGGTTCTTACAGGCAACACTTGTTAAAGTCAATACAAAAATATCCTAAGCACACTGAATACTTTCAGTAGAAAAGGCTAAGCTCTTAGTTCTGTAACGGGTCTGGGAATGTAAATCCAAGTTATCAGGCTTCAAGATAGACTTACTCTGTAGCTAAATGCTAATATCTTAACATCACACATCAGAGTGTGATGTTTTTTTATTTTCATAAAAAACGGATTTGTGGAAGTTGCAGTGCAGTTAGCGTGGCCTGCTGGCAGATGGACTGCTCAGGTTGTACAAATAGCACTTGGAAGGCATCTTCGGCACTTGGAGAACGTTAGGGTACTAGGTTGATAGACGTAAAATAAGTCCAATAGCACTGGTTAAGAAGTGATGCATAACCCATGAGAGACCTCTGAAAGTGTAAAGGATATGTCCAGGTATAACTGTTACTTACTTTGAACCTAAGTTTCTTTTTGCCAGAGTTGCTTTTTTCTCACTGAAAAAATAATTCTTCACCATGAATCAGCTATGAAATCTTTTTAGCTCTTAAATTTCTGCCTAGTATTTTCCTTTCCCAGGAAAAATGAGGATCAGCTAGAGAGGAAATAATGTTGCATCATATAATGTTGCATCATCATATTTGTGAATGGTGAGCAGTGTGCTATTCTGCCTGCATCGTGAAAGTCACCAGCTTGATTTTTTTCAGAAAAATAGGACTGACCTAAGTTATATTCAAGTTACCAGAGATGTTACAAGATGTTGTATCAGGCCTCTCTGGAAAACTGGACTTAAAAGGAATGCACTCTTGAACTCAAGATGGGGAGGATATTGTGTTTTCACAGAAACTTGAACTTCCTGAAAGTTCAGAAATAACCTACTAGCTTTTAACTTGTTGGCTTTTTTTCACTAAACCAATATTTTTCTGTACGACTGGTTAAGTTCTCTATCACCCAAACAGCTCATACGTCTGGATGTTTTTCTTGGAAAACAATCAAACAAAACCACTTGTGTTCTGTGAAACATTCTACTTAGAAAGTAAGGCGTTGATCCAAAGAGAGCTGGAGGGTCAAATGTCTTTATGAACACTTTCTTTCTTCCTCTTTTAAAATTGTATCATTTACTGTGATATCGTACAATAAAATGCTGTGGCCCAAAGCTCTTGCACTGGCAAAGGACAGAATAGGCCTTTTGAATCTCTTTAATGACAGTGCAATATCTGTGTGTCTTCTTGATCCCATATCCAGCCACATGAGTTTGGGGAGCAGTTGTGTGGCATGCAAGCATATCACTTATTCCTGAATGCTGAGGAGTCTGTTTTAGTCTTTGTATGCAGACTTGGGTGGTAACTTGTGAGAGAGGTATGTTATGTTTAAACATAAGTTAGTTTTTTATCAATTATTATTTCATTAATTATTATTATTTTATTTTTTTTTCTTTCATTTGTTTGCTCTTATTGCTTTGGCCAGTTAATGGAACCCCAAGCAGTCAGTTATCCACCCCTAAATCTACAAAGTCCTCCAGTTCTTCACCAACAAGCCCAGGAAGCTTTCGTGGACTCAAAGTAAGTGCAAGAACCATCGAAAACCCTAAATTCTATTATTAATTGAATGATGTATTACAGTGATACGTAGGAAGAAAAAAAAGGTTATAAGTCTGTAGGGTAGCCTTGCCAACATGATTTTTGTGTTAAAGTGGAGAAGAGACGTGAAGAAAGATTTTTGCATTTTGTCTTTGATTGGCAGGATGGAGCTCTCAGCATAGGAAAGGTGGAGCGTGATGGTGGTTTTATTATGCCAATTTGCCCCCCAAACTTTACATTGTTTTGTGTACTGCAGAAACCCCCCAAGTAATTTGTATTGCCTCGGCCTATGTAAATGTAGTATCCTCTTTTGGGTACCTTATAGTCTTGTAGCATTGCCCAAAATTTTATCTGAAGCACCCTTTTTCATCCACGGCACACAATTTCACCCCTCAATGCAATCTCCTGCCTGAAAGCGTGTGAGGGGTTCCCTTGGGAGCAGCCTGATGTTTGGCAGATTTTTCTGTGTATAGCACTAATTCTCTTCCTCTCCCACTTGAAAATTGGTAGCATTCACAGTTCTTAGAGGCTGCTCTGTGCCTTTCGCTCAGGCAAAATGAAAGGAACAGTCTGGAGCGCAGCTGAGCATCTTACTGCTGCATTTGTGCAGCTGTCCTTTCAAGGGGAATTTTCTTATGAAATCATCAGTCGCAGCCTTTCTGCAAGCTCACTGGAATACTCGCACTGATTGTTCTGATCAAGTAATAGCTCCCATTGGTGAACACAGTTGTGAAGGGCCTGCATAAATCTGTGGAAAATGTTTTCTCAGTTAAGAGACTGGCAAAAGGGATGTGATGTGAATGGTATTTAGATTTGGGTTTTGACATGCTAATTATTACCAAGTCTTTGTCTGTTTTGCAAGGAGTATGGCAGTGGTTTCTGCCAGGCTTCTGAGAAAAGATTTTGATTTATTTGTTTAATTCTCATATATTTTCAGTTGTTTGGTTCACTGAGGCAATTTATTGTCGATCTCTGCCTTTATGTTGTGAGCTGTACCATCCCATAGCTTCTCTTTGTCCATTTTCCCCCCTATAAAGCATTTTGATGAGCAGCAATAGTTCTGACGCTGAAAATTAGAACTGTGTGTCTTAAAATCAGTCTGGACAGCTCTGCTGTAGAACTTATTGTAGAGGACACCAAAATCATTGGACTTGAGGCTCACAGCTGGTCTGCACTATATTTAACAAATGCTCTTTTGTCATTCTTTAATGAAATTACAAGTTTAGAAACTATATAATGTGGTTGGGTTTTTTTCCCAAGCTGTCCTGTCTGCTTTTAGCCGATTAAAGCTCCATTAAGATAAGAGATAATTCTAATAGTAACAAGCAATTTTCACGAAAATGGACATGTCCTCTTTCCCCTTCACTGTCAATTTCACTGAAGTAGGCTGCTGTACTTTTTCATTTTGGAATTTAATTGATGCTGGATACTAATGGGTTTTTGTGTCAAATAATTCATTCCCATATGACCAAAGAAACAGCAAAACCAAATTAATGATCTCAGGCCTGACATGTTACTGAAGTAACGTGTTACATGTTGCATTGTATTCTCTGAATGCTATTTTTTCTTTAAAGTGAAGTCTCTTCAATCCCCAAGGATTCCTTCTGCTTCACAGCACTTCATAAGGAGAAGTGGAATGCTCAGGCACAGAAAACTCCTTGCAGAAAACACTCCTCATGCACAGCTTATCTTTAAAGACAAGGGCTTCGTAAGCCAGTTTGCTGTCCAACTTGCCAATCTTGCAGAATTGTTTAAAAAAATTATACTGGAATCTGAGATTACACTTAAATCAGGAATTTATGTTATGACTTAAGAATAGTAAACACTCCAGAAGTTTCCCACAACCCCTTTATTCCAGTAAGTGACAAATCAGGGACACCATGCACCCAACTGCATGCTACTCTGCATTCTTACTGAAGTTGCTTAGTTTTAATGTCCCAATTTTAGTCTGTTGCAGAGGTTTTGTTTCAAGATACAGAATTACATGTAAAAGTTAACAAATACAGGCATGAAGTGAATGACTACTCTGTACCTTCTCGAGCAATTGTGCTGAGTATCTTATTTTTCTGATAACTTTTCTGTAGGGATTAAAACTAGCCAGCGCATGGATTAAGAAATCAATGTAATAGTGCATTAGGAGCACAGGACAACTGCCTGCTGTTCTGTAGGCTGGTGACAATTGAAAGGTTTAACCTTCTTCTGTGGTTCTAAGTGTGCATTTACACATACCCGAATACGCAGTGCTGTTAGGGGTAGTTTGACTCTTGGCTCTTCCAGTACATCTGTTACTATACACACTACATGCCATAAAAATCATCCAGAGACTAGATTAAATATGAGATTTGGGAAAATGGCGTTGTAGCTTCCTTATGCTTACTTGGATATATTTTACTGTCCCCTTTTGAAATTAAGTACAGTCTTTTAGTTTTTAAAAGAAAATAGAATTGTACAAATGAAGAAGCTTTATAGTGGAGACCTTTCTTAGAATCTCAATTAGTAGCATCGTGTTTGAATATGTCTCAGTGTTAGTTTTTTGATTGATTGACCAAATGACCAAAGTGAAAGGGCATTCAAACCTGATTCAACAAATAACTTAAGTACTTTGCTTAACTTTAAGCTACTGAGTGGTTCAGTTTACTTCAATGAGGATGTTAATGTACTTAAAGTTAAACATGTGCTTAAGTGATTTGAAGGATTAGTGCCTGTCTTCATCAAGGTTCTAATCTCTTCATTTTTATACACCTTAAGAATATTTACATGCAATTATTCAACCTAGTGACATAGGTGCCACAGCAGTACTTAGAGGAATTCTTTAACTGCTGCATTTGTTGAATTTACAATTCAGCATCTGTCTTGCTCATGTAGTGGATAAGAAGAGTTGGCTGATTGGTGCTGGTAGGGAAACGGCGCTATTGTATTTAGTGTCAAGTCCATTCCCCACTGTCATCAGTTTGCTAACTGCTTTACATAATGTGGTGCAGCTCAAAATCTCTTGGAGAAAAGGGTAAATCTTTATGTCCTTCTTCAGTGTTTCCAGAGCAGTGCAACAAAATGCATGATCTTGCATATATGCCATATCATGTATACTCAAATTAATGGTAGCAAAATCACTACATTCTAATTGACTATTGTATTCTTACAAGTAATTCTCAGTATAGTTGGGTTACTAGAAGTGTTTAAGTATTGTTTAAAAATTACTAAGTTTCTGTCGTACAGGTTATGTTACTATTAAGCATTATAATAATTAATACTAACATCATCTCACTGAAAATACTGATTATATAAATAACTTTTTTTTTTAATGTTTGGAATATTTTTCTTACTGCAGCCTTTCAGGGAATACTTCTACAAACAGCTAGTCCATAATTTTACTAGAAGATTCGTAGTCTACATTTAGATTCATCACCAAATTGAATGTTTTCATAAAGACAGAGAGAATTTCTTTGAGAAATCAAGGAATTTTTCTGAAGGTATGAGAGAGATCACGTTCTCTTCTTAGCTTTCAGATAAAAGATTCCCAAGCAATGCCACATCAGAACTCAAGGGAAAGTTAACAGTATTAAACATACTTTTTCTAAGTTTGGCTAGATGCGCTCTGAGGCTATTACAGGATCAAAACTGTAACAACAATGTTTGTGTAGGAGTCCCATATTTCTGTCTGGTTGTGGGTGTGTGTACATACGTGTGCATGTGTACCGTACAGTTCAGAGTCTCTTCAGCACATTAAGAATGTGCTGGAGGACATGGGCAGCACATTCAGTGCAGCTTAGCCATACTCTGAAGATGTTGAGCAACTATATAAGGTCTGACTGAAGTCAAAGATGCACTTAGGACAGGATAGACAGTATATACAGGACAATGTACACAGGACCTTTGTATGCCTAGAACCTGATGGCAAAAGTCCTTCATTTCTGTCCAGATAGGCAAGAAGGACAGACAGAAGAAACCTTTAGGTGGGTGCTCTAGAAGTCACTATCCTGTGTAGCTGCCAAGAAATTGGGTATTTCCTTCCATATGAAGAAAAGCCCTGAATGTTTCCTCAAACATTCGTGTCCTGGGCACCCGAGTGCAAAGGTTTGTTGACTAAGGTACCGTTCCACTTCCAGAGAATATGGGTTTGTATCTGTGGATCCTTCCTCACACTCATGAGACAAAAAATAAAATCCCACCAGATGTATAGTTATCTGGAATTACTTTCTTAAATCCCTGCTCATTTCTCTTTTAAATACAAGCACTGTGTTTACATTTTTTTCAGGTATATGGTATCATTTTGACATTTATTAAAAAATCTTTGCTACTGGACCAGTAGATGTAGCATGATTAAAATGACTTTCAAGCTGCTAGTTTTTCATTCCAAAATCGCTGACTTAACGCTTTGATCCAGAATTGAAGACAGTCTTGGGCCAGTCCCTCCCTTCTATGTATACATGCCCTTACACTTGCATATCCATTTCAGTTCATGCTCTCAGACTCTGTGATGGGGTAAAGCCTTTTATGTTTTCATTGGGTTTGGGTTTTTCTTTTCTTAGCTTTCAGTTTCTTACCTTGAAAGTAGAAAAACTGATACACACAGTATCTGGCAGGATGCAACTGTCTGGCGCATTATACACTGGACACTTTAGGTGGTAAAAAAAAAAATCCTACAGTGCAAAGGATAACAGAGTTTTAATTGGTTGGGTATTAGTAGCAGTGAAGTGAAGAATGCTGAATACCTGTTCCCTAGTTACTGTGTCGAGGTGTAAGGAGCACATCAAGTAGGTGTGTTAATCTTATGGATGTAACAAGTCTAATGTGAGTGTTTCTCACAAAACCACGTGCCATGTCGATAAACCAGGCGCCTTAAGTCACAGACTGTATAAAATACAGAAAAAGGTGTTTAGATATTTTTGTGAACCTGGAAAACTGGTTATTCCACAGAAAATATTTTGGCATGCGAAGAAAACGGAACAGTGGAGCAGTTTTATTTTCAGCTCTGTACCTCTTGTAACTTTTTACAGTACCTTTAATTAATCTGTAAAATGATATGCAAGTTGTTTTGAGAACTGCGTGCTCAGCAAGATATTCTCAGTGTCTCTAACAACGGTGATGTATTCTGCATACTGAGGCGAGTGTTTTACTCAGAGGGCTGGATACCCATCGCTGCTCTACGTGACTCTCTGAGCTTTTAAAAACAAAGAATCGAATTCTGCCTCAGGTCTGAGTTTTCTAGGACTTGCATGTGTACGTGAGAGGGTGGGTTTAAGACCTGTGTGCTCTGAATTTGGCGTGTGTAAGGGGAATAGTATTGGAAGAGAGCAGTGAGAGCAATAGTGTTTTGTGCAGCAGAATACAAGAGGAGGAATTGTTGCAAAACCTAATCAAAATACCTGCAGCTGTTGGGACACCAACAGTACAAGATACTCTAAATATTATGTCACCGGGTAATGAAATGATTAGAATTTATTCTGTGTCACTAATAGTCAAATTCTACCTTCTCCCCACTTTTTCTGACTATTTTTTCCACCTCATAGACATCTTAAGAGTTTGTTCCTGCTGTGCTCTGCCTGATTTTGCTGCTGAGGAACTGAGACGCAGACCTACAGCACCCAAATTACAGGCAGTCTTGGTTGTAGCGTGAGTTTGGCCTCATGTCTACAGCCATGAGGCAAATCAGTGGCAGAGCAAAGGTTAAATCTGCCATTTCAGATTCTGATCTGAGCTCAGCCACAACACCAGCATTAGATTGGTTTTCTTCCTTTTTGTATTCCTTTTAGATTTTTTTCCCTGTTGCTGTTTGCTTCCTTCTTGTAAATACTGTGGTAAGAAGGAATGTGTCCAGTCATGCCCTGAGCTGATTACAAGGATGAAGGAAGTTGGAAATGTGGGCTAGTTATTTCCAGATACTGTCGCTCACAGAAAACCCGGAATAGATGAATAATATTTTTGGCTGATGGCTAATATTTTGCAGTGACCTGTTCTGTTGTCTTCATGCTTGAAGAAAACGTGACTGCCTGATTAAGAGACTGACTCATGATTTATGCAAAATGTCATCTACCCCAAAATGTCCTTGTTCCTGATCCTTGTTAAATAAATAGATAACACAGAAAGACAGCAGCATTAACATGGCCTGGTTTTAAGTTATTAGCAAGGAGCAAAGTAGTAGGTGACTGGTTGCTCTTTGATGCTACTTCTATGCCAAATGCATTATTTTAGACACTGCAAAATGAAGTTGTACAGTTTCTAGTTACTGTACCTTTAGCTGATTTGGCAGCTCAGCTGCCACTAGAAACTTAAGCATTCATTAGCATTTCATCAGCCTTTAGACAATATCCCTATCTGTCAGTTCTTTCATTGACAATAGTGTTAATGATTTAAAATATTCAGCAGTGTAACCAATGTCAGCTAAAACGGAAAACGCGGCATTTGCATTCCGGGTGTCATGCAAAACCATTTCAACAGATCCTGAGCTTAAAGCAGAGAAACATTTTAATCCTTTATGTGGTGAGTGGTGAGAATTACTATAATAGCCCATAAAGAAAACAAGATATGGAACTTCACAGAACAGTAAGGAATGTTATGTAGAGGAGGGGGAATAATCTAAAAAATATTTTTATTTCATGGATCACCCTATACGTAACTGTAACGGGAGAGCTTATAAAACAGTGGTCCATAGAACACATCCAGTACATTTTACTATTTATGGCATTTATTCCTATACCCCAACCCTTTTTAAAATAAAAATGGGTTGTTGAGTATGTCCCTGGGCAGTATGACAGGATGACTTTAAGTAAATTGTGAAGATTCAGATCGAGTACCAATTAAGTTGTTAGTACAGCAAAAGTAGTTTCCTCCATCCTTCAAAACCATTTAGATATTTGTTTTTATACAGTGTCACAGTTACTAAAACTGGATCTATGTCTGAATGCATGTCAGACATCTAACTTGAAATGCTGAAATCTTCATAATCATCCATAATAACCTAAAATACAGACTGCTAGATTACCAAGCAAATCTATTGTAGACATACCTGGCTGCCTATGCCAAAATTCTCTTCTTTATATGAAAACTAGTAGGGCCATGCAAGCATTTCTGTATTACCTTCCTAGCACGCTTCAGTGAGGTGAAGAGAGCCTATGACCCTGAAGTCATACTGACGTATATGTTGATAGAGTTCAGTTAGGGAAACCTCAGGCAGTGCCAGTGATGAAGACACGCGCTAGACTGCAGCACGAGAGCGTGTGCTTGCTGCCCTGGCCATGGAATAGTTCTCTGGAGATGGCGGTGTCTGGCTTACATGAAAATGTATGCGGAGTGTACTGTAACGATCCTGTTTTGTAGAATGGGGAGGGAACATTGCTGCCACACACACTGGCCAGCGAGTGTTTGGATGGAACTTGGTGCAGCTGGAGGGAATTTTCTTTGCCATTTACTGAAACCTCTTCAGCTACGTATCTAAACAGGAGTATCAGGGCTGAACCTTAAATTGTGTGACAATGTACTATAATGGTGATGAACTGAGAGAAAGCAAGAAGAAAAATAAGATGGGAGTAGAAAATTAAACTGACTCTGTTGGTGTTTTAGGGTGCGTTTTTGGTTTGTTTTTTTAACTTTGCTATTGTTTTTTGTCTGGCTCCTTCTTGTGGTTACTTTACCATCAGAAATAATACGTTCTTACGTACTTCCATAGATCCCTCCACATGGTGGATCTTCTTCCAATGTGAATGGTGTACCTGAACTGCTCCATTGCCAGAGTCCTGAAGGTAGGACACCAATAACTGCTAACAGTCCTTGCATAATTTTTGTTACAGGTGACAGTTGGTTCAGCACTTTCAGATGGTTTCTGATGACTCCAAATAATTTTCTGTTCTGAGGTATTTGCTACCTTGTCAACAAACTTATCTTGGAAAATTTGTTACCGCATTTTTTACATCGAGGCAGTAAAGCTAGGAAATAAATTTTGTTCATAACAGTAACTAAACAACTGACCTTAGTTAACTAAACCTTTCACTCCTTATCTCTTCAAAGCAATTTTTTTCGTTTAATTATTTGTCATGGTTTAAAATTACCTTTAAATGGTAATTTTAATTACCATTAAAATTTAATTTTAAGACTCATTGTTTAAAAATACTGACATAAGCAGCCATCAGACTTCTCTGCATTGTGGATGTTTCAGCAGCAGCTAAGGGAACTTGGAGGAATTCAGCAGATAAAACTTGTGGCTATTTTACGTGCATTGTAGGTGAAAACGTATTTACATTTTTGCTTTGAGTATGCAAAAAGATATTTAAAGTATTTTCAGTTCAGAAAATACTCAGACTAAGGGCTTATTCTAAAAGTAATGAATGCAGTTTAAGTCTGCACAAAAACATCGCAATATTTGATTTGTGTGTTAAAAGGTCAAACAATTCTGATTAGTCTTGTTTTTCCTTACGTTTAAGATCAGGAATAAGCTACGAAGAAAACAGCTTACTTTCAAGTTTTGGTTTGCATGTGTGACTGTTTCATGCCTGCGGAACCCACTGGGGATGTATTGCATCCTGCTGAGGCGTCTCTCCAGCTTGCGTTACTGACCTTGCTTTTTTTGCAGGTGTGAATGGAAACAAGTGCTCAGGGTCACCTACCATTCTTGAGAAGTATAAAGTGGGGAAGGTGATTGGTGACGGCAATTTTGCTGTTGTGAAGGAGTGCGTGGAACGGTGAGCAAGGAAACTGTTCGGTGCTGCTGTTTATAAAGCCCTGTGCATCAGTGTGATTTCATAGGAAATGCGATGAGATGAATGCAAAGAGCAGTGGCAAACATTTGCCTACGCTTCAGGAGAACTAGGCATAGCAAAACACACAGAGCTTCCTATGTATTATTCCAGCAAAGGGGTATGAGAGCAGCAGAGGAACATGGCTTTTTGTCCCAAAAACTAAAGGAGATACCACCTTCTGATTGAGGCTATTAAGGAAACCCCACAGGTGTTCAAGAAATCTGCTCACACAACAGACTTGTGGATTGCAGGAAATTCTGTGTGGCATCTAAACAGTCTTTGAGAGATCCTCCTTCTGCCTCGTCAATTCTGCGGCTGTAGTATCCCTGCAGCCTGCTACTTGGATTATTTTTGACAGCTTTCAGCATACTGTGGGCAAAGTATTGTTAAAGGCATGCAGTTGGTGGCTATTAGTCTGTGCTGCTGACTCCCTTGTGTTGCTTCTTCTGTGAGACAGTGCAGTGAGTAGCCAGAGACTTTTCAAATCAACCCTTCAGTATTCCAGACTCTGAAGTATTCTCGTGCCCGATTTCCCATGGGGTAGTCAGCATAACTTTACAGGTATTCTGTGCTGTGTTACTGCTCTTCCTCGGCAAGCTTTGTGTCACACTTTGCTGCAAGTGCAAACATAACAGATGATTTGGCTGTCACTTTCTCAGTGTATTTTTTAGAACCATCTTCTGCTATCTTCATCAGTCTGGGAGTTATGTCAGCTTCTTAAATATTATGGGGAATCTCCAACCTGTACGCAACTACTTTCAGTAAATGTCTGTAAAAATCAAAAAAGTTACAGAAACAGTTTCTATTATTTGAGCCTCATCTGGTTCTGTTTAAATGAAAAGAAGATAATTATGACTGGAAACATTCCAGTCTTAGCAGCTCATAGATGTACAGATAGAACCTTTTGCTCAGTCGTTCAAATGAGCCAAAATGGTTGGGTACTGAGGCTGAACCTGGGGCCTCTCCTACTGAAACACAGGTGAATGGATCTTATGGTCTGTACCTTTCTGCAGCCATTATTGCTTTTTCTCAGTAGAATGGTTTCTTCCTCTTGTATCTGGATTATTTCTCTCCATTACTGGGAATAATATTGGCAGGTGGTATGTAACACAATGTCTAACATGCCCTTCTGGTTTACAGCAGCAAATGACCACTGTTATTTGTAATGGTTTTTTGAGAAAGTGATGTACAGGCATGCAAGGCTTTTGGAGTAAGGAATACAGACCGAGGTGGCAGCTTCTAGACAGACTAGCAGCGTGCAGTGCTGATAAAGAAAACAAAATAGCTAAATGATTCCAAGGTCTTGATTTTTTTTTTTTTTCCTTCCCCCCGAACAATTTTTGCCAACAATTTCTGGTTCCTGATAAGTGTTACCACATCAGGGTGTAATCATGTTCCTGTTGCTTTAAACACTGCAGGTCTGTTACAGAAACTGAGGCGGCAATCTAGCCAGCTGAGTTACAACTGCATTTCTGTCCGTTTCATTTTGCAAGTAGCTACAAAGAGGCTCGAGTGACACCAAACAGACTAGGCTAGACTAGACTCAGTATTTCAGTTGGAAGGGACCTACAGCGATCATCTAATCCAACTCTCTGACCACTTCAGAGCTGACCAAAAGTTAAATAATTTTATTGAGGGCATTTTCCAAAAGCCTGCTAAAAACTGATAGGCTTGGGGCATCAACCACCTCTCTATAAAGCCTGTTCCAGTGTTTGACCACTTTCTTGGTAAAGAAATGCTTTGAATGTGTCCTATCACTGGATACCAGGGAGAAGAGATCAACGCCTCCCTCACCACTTCCCCTCCTCAGGAAGCTGTACGGGGCAATGAGGTCGCCCCTCAGCCTCCTTTTGTCCAAACTAGACAAGGCAAGTCCTTATGCGCTCCTCACAGGACATTTCTTCCAGCCCTCTCACCAGCTTTGTTCCCCAACTCTGGACACATTCTAGGACCTTCACATCCCTCTTAAATGGTGGGCCCCAGAGCTGCACACAGGCCTCAGGATGAGGCCACACCAGTGCTGAATACAGCAGGATAACCACCCCTTTTGAGGGGCTGTTCCTGCTGTGTGTGATGCACCCCAGGACACTATTTGCCCTCCTGGCTCCCAGGGCTGGCTCAGACTGAGCCAGCTGTCGACCAGCACCCTCAGATCCCTTTCTGCAGGGCTGCTCTCCAGCCACTCCCCTCCCAGTTCATACTCGTGCCCTGCATTACTCCATCCCAGGTTCAGAATCCGACATTTTGACTTGTTAAATTTCATCCCATTTATGATAGCCCAATGCTCCAGTCTATCTAGATCCCTCTGCAAGGCCTCTCATCCCTCAAGAGAGTCAACAGCACCTCCCAGTTTGGTATCATCAGCAAACTTGTTAATGGTGCATTCAGCTGCTGCATCCAGGTGGTAGACAAATACAGTGAACAGGAGTGGCCACAGAACAGAGCGCTGAGGAGCACTGCAGGTGACTGGTCAGCAGGCAGACGCAGCCCCATTCACTACAACCCTTTCAGCTCTGCCCTTCAGCCAGTTCTTCACCCAGCACATCATGAACCTGCTCATCCCACCGTTGCACAACTTGTCCAGAAGGATGCTGTGAGAGACAGTATCAGAAGCCTTCCTATATCCAGAAAAACCAGATCCACTGCCTTCCCTTCATCCGCTTGTTGGGTGACCTTACTGTAGAAGGATATCAGATCCGTTAAACAGGACTTTCCCTTTGTGAACCCATGCTGACTGTGCCTGATGACTGCATTATTCTTTAAATGCCTTTCAGTAGTGCTCAGTATAACCTTCTCCATAATTTTTCCAGGAACTGAGGTTAGACTAACAGGTCTGTGGTTCCCTAGCTCTGCCCTCACACCTTTTTTTATAAACTGGAATTACATTGGCCAGCTTCCAGTCAGCAGGGACCTCCCCAGACTCCCAAGCCCTTTGGTAGATGATTGAGAGGCATCCTGCCATCACATCTGCTAGCTTCCTCAGGACTCTGGGATGAATCCCATCAGGTGCCATGGACTTGTGAACATTCAGCTGAGTGTAACTAAGGGCTGCACAAAGTTCTCCCTTACCTGTAGTAACACCTCCACCTTGCCTGCCCTGCCTGTCCGTCCTGAACAGCCTGTGGCCCTCCATCCCAAGCACCTGGACTCATTCCACCATCTCACTCATACCAATGATATCGTAGCTCTGAGAGCTGACCAACGCTTCCAATTCATCTTGCTTGTTTCTCAGACTGCATGCCTTGGTGTACAGGCATTTCAGATACACTCCAGGGTCCTCTGTGCTCCCTGGAGCAGTGGCAGGAGCTTTGCCACCCTCAGACACCCTCGGCTTACCTACTGCAATCCTGTTGGTATCTCCTTCCCCCATCAATCCCAGTTTAAAGCCCTCTCTGTCAGCCCCTCCATCATCCCCAAAGATGCCAGGTGGATCCCCTCAGGCCCCAGCATACCTTGTCTCTCAAAGGTTCTTCCATGCTTTAAAAACCCAAAGTTTTGGCATAGGCACCAAATGAACAGTATTTTCTCACGCACCCTGAAACTGGCCACACATCCTTTATTATCTAAAGAGTGAACAACATTCATGAAAAAGAACAGTTTAAAAAGCATAAAATAGCATAATCTATTATTTTTAGGAATAACAACTGTGCCTTTTGGAAATAAGTTCCACTGAAAATGGGACAAGGGCTGCTAAGTCACTTCGGTTTCAAAACGTCATCTGTGCTTTTTGGAATGAGGGGACTGGACTAGAAAAACAACCCTCCAGATTGTGGTTTTTGGGGTTTTTTTTCAAGATGCAAAATTAAACTTAAAAATGTAGTTTTGTATGTGATCCAATCTTTATATTTAGTGTTTTAAAATAAATTTTATATAAAACAAATACACATCCAAGTGGCTAATAATAACAGTGAAGGAAATGCCAATTATAAATGCTTGCCTTTTAATTCCTATTCATTATTATACTTCATTTCCAGTAGTGTTGTGCTTAGAGGCACCACAGTTGCTGTGGGGCCAGGATCCTGTTATGCCAGCCATTCCACCGAAAGAGTAAGATGGTCTCTTTCGTAAAGGGTGCCTGTATGTCTGTACATAAGGACATGAGCCAACAGATGGACGGCGACAGCTAGACAGAGACAGAGAATACCAGAAACCTGTTAGACAATACCGCTGTATGGTAGGCAGTGGTGCCAGCACACGCGTTACGTGGATGATGTCGGGGGTTTTTAATTAGGTAATGTAATTAGTGCTGTAGTAAAGGGTATTTCCAACAGGGATTTAAAGTTGGCTGATGAATTGGCTTTTTGTGAATGTTAACTCCTCTTTCTACACAGCACAAGTGCCGAAGGTTTACCAAGTGGGTTTTGCTGATCAGTTGTTTGCAGGCTTTCAGCTAACACACTTAGTTTAGTATAACGCATAAATTGTGATTCTGTGTTACACCCCGTAGTCACAGTAGATTTTACATCAGGTCTGCAAGAGGGATGGCATTTCACAGATACCATTTAGATAACACTTCTGTCTAAAGACCAGATCAGGTTGTAACTATGACAACCTTGCAGATACAGCTGCACTTTCAGAGCAGAGATTCTCTACTGCATTTTTTCAGTAATGGATAAATTGAATGCCAGAGTCAGTTCCTTTTTTTGCAAAAAACTAAATTTGACTAGTTGTATCTAATGCCAAAAGTATAGTGAAAATCAACCTGGAAGTTTTAAAAGTATGCCTGACTTCTGCTTTTGTGACTGCCTCCAGTGTTTTTTACCATACATGCCAGTGGTGTTCGGATGCACACTGGAGTCTGTCAGAACTGACACAACACAAAATATTAGCAGTAGGGTTTATGGTGGTTTCTTGTGGTTTTTACTTCATCATTAATATAAGTAGTAATGGCTTTGTTGTTTAAAAACAAACAAACAAAAAAAACCCCCACACATTTGCATTGTTTTTTCTCTGATTTTCTCCCCTTCTGGGGAAACGAACGTTTTTATTGCTTAAAGGTATGAAAGGCATACAAGAGCTCCTTTCTGTGGCAGTGTTTACTGAAACAGTAATCCTTTTTCCTTTGTATATAACCACCCTCTTAAATGTCACAAACTTCTGATGACTGCTATAGAATTCCATAGAATACTTAAAAAAAAAACCCAAAAGAATGTGATACAAACTGTCAAAATTAGTGCCTAATAAATTCTGTGGGATTCTAGACTAGTCTGTAATGAACTATGAGTTCTTAGTTCTGCTGCATCCTATTGAATTTTTCCACTAGGGCATCAGTCTTTCTTCTGCTCACTTACACATAAATGTGTAATTTTATTTTTTAAGCCTACCAGTTGAACAAAGCTAAGTGGAAGGCACAAGAAAATTTTGCATTTTGCATTAAAGAAGTGACAGAGAGTTGTGCCAGGTCACAGAAGAATGAGTTGCAGCTGGAGCCTGGGATCAATACACAAAGTGAGCTAGGTAGTCAGGGAAACAGCAGGCACAAATGCTGCTGAGAAAACAAAACCCAAAATCAAGCCCAGTCTGTGAATTTTCTGTCAGCAGACCTCCAGGGGTCAAGGCATTCTGTTACAATGATGTATATTCTTACAGATAATGCCACAATTTGTTGACCGGTTTCTGATTAATTATTCTCCTGTTTGTCTTTCTAGATCCACAGGAAAGGAGTTTGCACTGAAGATCATAGACAAAGGCAAATGCTGTGGAAAGGTAGCGTGCAATTTGTGGGTGTATGAAAAATAGCAGAAATAGCACTAGCAGCTGCTGCTTAGTCATAGATGGTGGGTATGTTTGGGTTTTCTGACTGTTTTCAGAATATCTGTTTAACAGGATGATAATGTGTCCAGGAAGCAAATAATAAAATTACTGAGTGTTAGAGTCTACTAGGTAACAGAGTAAAACCAAATTGTTGTCTATCAAAGAAGATGCTAATACGTGTCCAAAATACATCAGAAAGGTTTTGCTCTGCAAAATATGAGAGGGGAAATTTGCAGCTATATGTGTATTTATATAATTCCCATTCCTCTCTGCCTCTTATCTTTTTAAGGCTGTACATGCTCCTTTTGTATGCAGAACATGGATTTGGAAAGAAATTTTCACAACCATTTCTTTCTGTTTAGGTACTTTCACCATCCTGTATAATAACAGAAGAGCTCCTTCAACTTTTTAATTCAAGCTAAAAAAAAAAAAGTCAAAAATTGTCTTTCCAGCTGAACAGCCTGTTACATAGTCGAAGAGATTCTAAAAAACAAAGAAAAATGCCCCAACCTGCAGGCAAGAACGTAGACTAAGTGTTGGAATAGGTAGCAACAGATAAAGTACTTCTATTTTCACTGCTCTGCAATACCTAAAGTACTCTTGAGGAACTCGTTAATCAAATGGATCATAGCTTAGTGTTGGCTAAAAGGACACGGAGGGCATAGTATTAATTAGCGATCAGATTCTGGATTAAAGTCTCTCTGAGAGTAGGAAATACGCCATTCTCACAAGGGTGACTGAAAAGATGGACTTTGTGATGCAAACCCACATTTTTTCTATGCAAAAGATTGCGCTGAAATGATTCTGGAAGTAACTTTGCAACCAAGTCAGGGTTTTAATTCAAGGGTACCCTTTTTGCCAATTACATAGAGTAACTGCTTTGAAGTATAATTCAGGGCTGCAGTGCTGGATGTGACCTTGCGGAGGATGCGGCACGTCTGTGTGACGCTGTGCGTGGTAAGGAGCTGCATACTGCTGTACACGTTACCTGCCGTGTTTCCGTAGAGGTCCGCCCACAGAAAGGTTGATGCAGATTTTAAATTGCATATTAGGTGCTGGGAGATGAGTGTTCCTGCCCCCCCTCCCCTTAATCTCCTGTTCTTTAGGTGTATTTAAGGGAAATAACCACAAGGAAAAGTGCTAGAATTGTCTTTTTGAGATTAAAATGTTGCCATTTCTTCAGCTGTGGGAAGGGTGACCCAGTGTGTTTCACTGCAAAAGAAAACGTTTGGGTGATGCGTACAGCTCGCAGCCTCAGATGGTTTTTTATTACTTGTCAGAGTCAGCTGCTTAGGTATCGTAAATGGGAATGGTTTGGGGATCATCTGGCCATCCGTTTGATACAGCAGAGTGTAGACATGTTTTCTGTTTATCATCCTCACTGCTTTACAGCAAACAAAAAACCAAGCCCACGGACGCAAACCTGTCCTGTTGTGAAAGGACCCGTGTCTGTACAGCTACATATAGGTGTACGTATACGGACAGGCGGTGGCCTGTAGTTAGGAAGATGTTTATGCCTGTTCGGGCAGTGGCAGAACTGTCCAGGAAGATTTCCAGTGAAGGAAATTATTACGTTTTAGAACATCTTGCATGTCCTAAAACTTGAATCCAGTTGACTAATGTGTTTTCCACAAACGGCTTAAATGCCTATTATGCAATAACTTCCCTGTAAATAAATCAGTCATGTAGACTGAAGTCTACATTGCACTATCCAGGAGAACACTGTAACACGTTTGAGAATTATTATTCTTTTTACATGGAAAAATATAGCAAAAACAGTGGGGTGGTTGAAAATAATGAACTACATATTAGTCAGCATTTTGAGGACAGGTATTAAACCAGTAGCTCAACAACATTTTGGAGTCTTTAAAAAAAAATTACTATTTTTTATTTTAAACAAACATTACTTATGCCTGAGCTGTATTTAAAGCAATTAACAGTTTAGTCAAGTGAAACAAAGAAAGCGCAGGTAGAGCCTTAGTCATAATTTCTGGATGTAGTAAATTTAATATGTTATCTGTTCTTCAGGTAGAAAAAGCTATGAGAAGATTCTCGGTTTTGCTTGGACTCCTAATGCTAGTTTGGAATTTACAGGCTTCCATCCCTGAGTGTGCTGTGGCTGTTCACTTTCGTCTGTAGATGAGATTCAGCATTGTCTTTAACAAAACTGCTTCATTTTTGTTGTGTTGGTTTTTTTTTTCTCCAGAGCACTTTGCTTGGAGCAGACTTATGTTTGTTCAGAATGACAATTGATGCTCTTTCAAACTGAATTTCAAAGGTGTGACTGTTTAACCCACATGTGCCGCACCATCCTCTCACAAAATGAGATGCACAAGTAGCATGTGGTGTCTGAGCTACGTAGCCACAGAAAGCTTTGGCAGAACTGCCATGCATCTGTAAATGACCCTGGAAGTAGAAGGAGGAGTAGTGTAAGATCTTCAGTCACTGCCTGTGCACAGTGGGTCACGTCTACGTGTAGTGCCGTGCTCACAAATGCATGAAGCGCATGCTACTAATCCGTGCATTCAACACGAACACGTTCCAAGTCCAGTGACATGACCTGTTATCTGCCAGAGTGTAAGGAAACTAGTGTTTTATGCAAGCATTGCTACTTACTTTGCACTGAACCTGCACACGTACCTGTATTCCAATATTTATAAATGAAAATGCAAATCATTCTTCACATGAAAGGGGCATGTAATTTTCTTCGATCTCCAGTGTTAACCAAGTGTTCTAGAAAACAAAACATCTTGAAACTAATTTGTTCTTGAAGCTCATTACCTCCTCAGAAGTATAGGGAAGGGGAAACTAAACTCAGTCTGTGCGCTGTTAAGCTGTTGGAGCCACGACGACTCAACTGAGGTATTACATATTTTGCAGATTGTGCATCCGAACATTCATAGAAAATGAACTAAAATCCCTAACCAAACAGTTATAATATTTTTCCTGTGTATAATCCACAACTTTTAAAAAAATAAAGTCCTTGAAAATAAATCCTAGGTAATCTGTCCTTGAGTAACCTATACTAAATGAGAGGATCAAGAACATGTTAATTACTGATGAGGGATGGCAGGTTACAGTGATCCAGCTCAGGGGCAGGGGGATTCTGAACTTAATTTCACCTCATAATACCACCACATAAGAATATAATCTGCACTTCCTGAACTGCTGTCCTGTTCTGGGGTCAGTTTTTAGAGGTACCATATTGGTTATGTGTGTGAAAGCTGGTATTTTAAAATGAAGTTGGTCAGTGATGAAGTACAGTTGAGTTAAAATACAAGTTAAATTCCAGCATCTGACAACAAACCTCAACTGTATAAATTAAACAGCAAAAATGGTGCTCCCTGATCAAGTGATGAGTGGTCAGCTGATGAAAGGAGAAGTGAACTGGCAATTTCATGTCTATTCAGATAAACTTCTGTCCTCTTTTTCTGAACAGGAACACCTGATTGAAAATGAAGTGTCGATCCTACGTCGTGTGAAGCATCCAAATATCATTATGCTTATAGAGGAAATGGACACCCCAACAGAACTCTATCTGGTGATGGAGCTGGTCAAGGTAGGACTAAGGAGGCTTTTTTTTTCTTTTTTTTTTAATTCTCTGTGTTGGTGTGAAATCTGGGAAGTATCTAGGGACATCTCGGGAGACATAATCAGATAAGATTTCAGTGGCAACCTCCATTTTTTGTCACGCAAATACTCCTCAATCAGTTATATTAATGGAATTGATGTCTCTTCAGTTGTAATTCGACTATTTGCACAAATTTGAGGTAATCTTGCAATGTGCACAGTCTAGAGAGAAGTGGATAGTGGGTTTTACATGATGTTTACAATATGCAGGGGTAACAGTGATATGCACCTATTGATAAAACACCTGCATTTATTTCACTTATATCTTTATTTAATAATTCACTTTAGAAAACAAATTCTTGGTCATGAGTTTATCTTAGTAGACAACAGATACAACAAATAGCTTAAACTCAACTGATTACACTCATCTTATTTCCAACTGACCAGAAAGTAGATGCTGCTTTCATATATGTAAAGAGAAAATAAAAGTCTTTGTGAACCAAATACACGAGTGGCATCAATTTTAGTCGTGCACCCTCTTGCCTGTGTTCTGTACATGCACAGCAACGCTGCGCATCAGCTTGATCGGCGTGGCAAACAGCAGTGACATACAGCATCACCATCATCACTTTTCGTTCCTGTCTGAAACACTGTTGGATTCAGAATTCCTCTGGAATGGCTGCCAGCCTAGGACACCTGGACAAAGTCTGTAGTGGTTGAATTCATCACTTCTGTAGCCCACCATTTCTCTTCCTCTCTAAAATTTATTTTTATATAGTAGAGGCTATTTTGGTTTTAAGACAGTAACTTTTTTGTATTGTAATACACCACCATCTTGGCCTGTGTTTCCTGAAATGCTGCTTCTCTTCCATATGGATTGAAATGCTTGGAATGCCACCCACAGCTCAGAGAGATCACTCCTACAGATGTATCCAGGGTAACCATCGTAGGGACACCTACGTAAAATTTGTTGCAGTGACTAGAAATGCTGCATCAGTAACTTGCTTACGTGTTGCTGTGTATTCCAAGAGGAATTGGGTATCCATAAGCAGAGACCGCACAGCTGGCACATTTGGAAATCACTGTAGCTTCTGCACTTTGGCTAATCATTAAGGTTGGAAAAGATCATGCTTATGTTGTTTGTATTCATTTGATATTTCTGCAGTGTTTGCAGAAATTCCAATTTGTTGTTTGTTACAATTGCTGAATGTTACATTAGGCTTTTTATTTTGGGGCTAATTTATATTACTTTAGGCTTTACTCCAGATGAAGGATAGGTTTTTTTGCTGTATTATATTGACAAGATGAAGAAAAGGGAAACCATGTGTCTGCACCGGTAGGTAATCCAAATGAGTGGTCAAAGGTAGGACAACCAATGGACTGAAGTCAAGACAGAGAAGAGCTGTGATTTGCCCAAACTCAGGACACCAGAACGTTGAGACATTGGTGCAGTTGAGAATGTAATGTAGATGACCCAAGTCCCAGTCTGGTATCTTGATGACAAGATCAGCTTTTCACAGAATAATTTTTTTTTTACTGTTTAACAGGTCTTTTGTAAAGGAAGATTTTACACAGCTTTTTTAATGAAGCACCATCATCTTATTTTTCATGTATTGATCTGTTACGTTTGCATTACTTTAGGGAGGAGATCTATTTGATGCTATCACTTCTTCCACGAAGTACACAGAGCGAGATGGGAGTGCAATGGTCTACAATCTAGCCAGCGCACTCCAATACCTTCATGCTCTCAACATTGTGCACAGAGACATCAAGCCAGAAAATCTCCTGGTATGTCCCTTTTATTTTCTAACATTTTCCTCTTTCTTTGTTCTCATTAATGCAAATGCTTGTGTATAAATGTGAATATCAATTTAGCCTAAGTGTGTATGAAATAAATCTTCTGCCATGAGATCGCAATCACCATAACCCAAGTGAGCTGTACTCAAACCTGTCCTTAGACCTATCTTTATTTGCATTTTGATTGGCTGCCATTTGGATAAGCAGGAGTATTGTCTCACAAAACAATGAATTTTAAAGCTGTGTCGATGAATTATTTATTATAGTTTGCAAGTGGAAGACAAGGTGGGCTGAGTGCCATTTCTTTGAACGATCATATGGTTATCTCAAGCAGGTTTTTTTTCTTTCTCTCCCTGTTGCAGTTGGAACATCTTTTTGATGACTTACCAGTGTTCTACCCACGAATTAACTTTGTACATGCGTTGATTTTGTCCTAGGGGACTGACTACATTTGTTTTCAGCAGAGACAGAAAATAAGTGTGGTGAGCAGAATTACCATGAAGTCTGCTTGGGAACTCGTAGTTCCCAGTTCACAGAATGGAACAGCGTGCGGTCTTGCTTATACACAGAGCTTATGCTTAGAGATTGGGTATTAGTTATTACATGTCATGGACTGAAGAAACAGGGCCGTAATCTCCCCTGCTTGAGCCCCTTTAATGGGAATGCTCGCCACTTTCATCAACACTTGGTAGGCATTTCTTAACGCCTTCTGCAGTGTTTGTCAATCCTGTTTAATGAGGTTGCGTCTGGAGTAGGAGTCATGGCTTGCCCCAGACTGGATTTTGAACTATTACAAGGATAGGGCTATAAGCTGAAAATATTTTCCAATTAATAGTCAATTCTTTCCCAACTAATTCCACTGGCAGTGTTTAGCAATTTAAATAAGCCCTCAAATAAATTGGATTGCTTTGCAATCTATTAGGGAGGGGAGGACTGCTCCTGGAAAATGTAGTCGCAGCTACTTAAGAGAAAGAAAATGCAGGTGGAAGTCTCACTTATTATCAGTGCATCTTCAAACACAGCTAGTCCAAAGAAATTTTAAGCTCTTATTAGTGCTTGAATCCGTTACAAATAGGCACAAATGTCCTTTCTGCCTAGAAAGCCTAAAGAGATTACTCAACAGATGCAAATCTTACTCACTGTGATTGACAGTGGCAGAATGCTAAGATAACACACTGGTATGGAATGTAAATGCAAATAATTCCCATCAATTGCTACCTATAATTGCAAGTAGTTAGTTCTTTTGCAGAGGGTCATCAAGCTGTCTGAATTATGCCCTCTGTACTAGTCATGCATTTAAAAACCACAGACTCTAATGGTAATAGCAGATTTGAAGTAGTTGTATCAAGGAGAAGAAGGATTTCCATCAATGATATGAATTACACAGTGGAATGAAGGAAGCTATTGCCACCTTAGCAGTATTCAGTGTTGGAGGAAACCAAATAAATCCAGCCATTCTGGAGATTCTGGAGTCCTACATTCTAGAAAGCAGAGCCCATTGGAATGTTAATAGAAACATTTTACTTAAAGATTAATTTATTAGGGGTGTTTCCTTTGCATTTCTTTTTCAAACTTTTTCCTAAGTTTGATTTACTCTTGCTACCACTATCATATAACATTTTTATTTCTATTAAAATTTAGTTTCTTTCTCCAACAAAATGACTCAGATGGGGCTTTTGGCAAGGTGCACTTGGGTCCGCACAGCGATTTAACCACTTCTCAGTCAGCTTTCTCACTCCTGTACTGAACCTGTCCAGGCTATGCTTAGGGAAGGCATTTGCCTACGAAACAGGCAGTATGCTAACTAACTAGATTATGCTAAGTGAGTGTGAGATGTTGAACCCGACTGTGGCTGCCAAACCCATTTTAGTTGCCCAGAGAAGCTGTGGATGCTCCATCCCTGGATGTCTTCAAGGCCAGGCTGGATGAGGCTTTGAGCAACCTGGTCTAGTGGAAGGTGTCCCTGCCCATGGCAGGGGGGTTGGAACTAGATGGTCTTTAAGGTCCCTTCCAACCCAAACCATTCCGTGACTCTATGACGTTCTAGGTCCAAATATAAATGGAAATACAGTATTATATTTTTCTTATTATATTTAAAACTTCACAGCATTCCAGGATTGGGTTTTCTTTTCCTCTCTCTAGTAGCTTGGGGCTGTGTGATGGTCTGACCTACATGCTGGCAGATAGCTCCACTGAACACCAGCTCCAGCTGCACTGTGGCAGGCGGAG
>NW_010264904.1:78554-87752 GCF_000690775.1 Eurypyga helias | reverse complement strand
ACAGGGCTGTGGAAGTTACCTCTTTTTCCTATCTTGTGACTGTGATGATAATTATTTTCCAAAGTAAAGGATTTCAAGAATGCAGGTGCTCTGCTTATTCCATTTTATTTTGCCGATTCCAGGTTTGTGAATATTCAGATGGAACCAAGTCTTTGAAGCTAGGAGACTTCGGACTGGCGACTGTGGTTGAAGGACCTTTGTACACGGTCTGTGGTACACCCACGTACGTGGCTCCAGAAATCATTGCAGAGACAGGGTGAGGATGACTGACTAAGACATGGGTCTTGTAACCCCTTGCTTTTGGCAGGTAGCTCCTCACTGTTGTAACAACTAGAATGCTCCAATAGCACGATCCTCCATCTTTTTGTAATCAAACTGCATGTGAGAAAACAGCTCCTTGAAGAGGCCAGTTTCTTCACTCACCCTGCTCCCACAGCTCACCTCTGCCTCCTTACCATCTTCCCTAGGAGCAGCGCTGGTGCAGCGGAGTTTGTGTTCTCTGCCTCCCCTCACCATTCAGAGCCCATTGTACAGCTGTGGCAGCTGCTGGGGGAAAAACGGACAAGCGAAACACCGTGTTTGTGTCGGAAATAGTCATTTATACAGGGAGGCACTCCAGAGGTCACCTACTCTAAACCTGTTTCCACAGCAGCTCTAATTAGATCATGTTGATTCCAGTGACACATACTACTTGATGTGGGTGACGCACAGTGTTTGCCAACGGTTGGGTTAATTAACAACCCCGTTTTTCTCTATTGAACAGGTGGTTGCATAAATACAAAATAATTCTGTAAAATGGCAGCATTTCACTGGTCCTCTTCCCTTTTAGACCTATTAGACCCCCGTTCTGTGCTGTAGCTGACTGCTGCCATAGCGGTGGCCGTTCTGAATTTGGCCTTCCTACTGGAGGGAGGTTTTCTGTGTTGGGTGAAGCGTTTTTCAGCGTGTTTGTCACGTCGAGAAATATCTCACAGCTGCAGTGAGCTCAAACATCAAAGGGCACTTCATCTGCATGTTTCAGATTTTGATGAACTGATTCTACTGGATAGAAAAGAGTAGGAAAAAAGACCTCTTTCTGACCTCTAGAGTTTTAATTTCTGTGCTTTGAAAGGGCAGTTCTTTTTCCTTGTGTTACTCACTCAAGAGACTGGAAAATTGGTATCTTTCTTGTTGCTTAGCAACACATGATAACCTTAGAGATAGTTACTCCAATATGGGGACTGAGAAAGCACATCCCTGTCTTTTATCATTAGGAATTCTGGTTTGGGAAACCTTGATATTGAATTGCATCTGAGTATATTCAGAGGACCCTGGAGAGCCTTGAGGCTTATGGAATAATAAAAAATACTCAATGTAAAGATGTTATCCTGGTTTCCTATAGACTCTGAAGGATGCTAAGTAAAACGATGCTTAGATACAAAATACATTTGTAACGTAGAACAGATTGTCTCTATATTTTCATGCAAATGTAATCAACTGTTTGACTGGAATGACTTTTTGTTTAAATCCAGCACAAGTAACACAGTCTTGTTTTCTCAGATATGGCTTAAAGGTGGATATTTGGGCTGCAGGTGTGATCACTTACATACTCTTATGTGGATTTCCACCGTTTCGCAGGTGAGTGTCCCTCAGTGTCAAAGGGGAAAACAGTAAAGACCCAAGTTCTTTCTGACCAGCTCTTACTTAACTCCCTGAAGACAGCATCCTGGGGAAAAAGCTGGATTACATTGACATATTTTCTTTACCTTTTTTTTTTTTTTTTTTTTTTGACGTGTCCAATTTTATTTACTTATTTTTTAAGAGAGCAACTGCTTTACTGCTGTGGGCAGGGCTATGGTGGTGTGAGGGCATCGTTTCTTTTCCTTTTGTCTGCTATGCATATCCCAGTCCAAGGAACGTGTCTACTTCGCCCCCTGGTGTTCCCGTTTGGATTCAACAACTTCCTGGTTTGTGTAGTTGAGGGTGAAGAGTAATGGTAAACTGAGGCGAGGGGAAGTAGTTGCTTATGTTGCATTTTTAACCTTGTTAATCTTTTTGATATGTGTCATATGAGCGATGCACACGTGACTGTTACCGCTCAGTGTCACAACGTGTATGAGATCTACTACATACCAAATGGCTATGCTGCGTGCCTCAGCAATGCTTTTTGCCAAGGAATGAGAAGGAATTGGTACATTGTGATAGGGAATTCTCCTCTTAACTTCTGAGTTCTTGGTACACAGTCTGTTTGTCCATTTTTACGGCAAAATACTAGATTAAACAAGAATGGACGGTGTGGAATACAATATAAACAATTGTCAATGGAAACGTTACCATGTAGTTTTGGTATTTGTTTTCACACGTGGCTCATTCACGTTTAAAACTGAAAATGAGTTTTGAAAGATACATTATAGAAACGAATCACAATTGCTTTGCACAGAATTTCGGGGCCGGGCACAGCGAATGTCCGTACCACGCTAATAGAATCAGCTCTTAAGCAAGGTTAATAAGTATTTATTGCAAAGCCAACCCAAGAGGTAAATTGTTCGTTACAGAAATGGGTGGGGTGGATGTTCGCAGGGGCGAGGGCTCACAGGAAGAGGTTAAGAACCAGAAAACTCTGCCATTGATCCCTGAATATCCATGATGCCATGTTTTTGATACAGCAGGACTTACCCTTTCAGTATCGGTAGCCTGCCAGTACTCGGTAAACTACTACATGTATCATCTGCCTTTTCCATATTTCCTCTCTGGATTTTGAAAACTGTCCAGTTGTGACAGTTGAACAGAAAAGGCTGATTTCACTACACTTCTTACATGCTCTCTGCAGCAACTCCTTTAGAATAGGCTGGCAAGTGACTCTTTTTTTAACCACCTTTCCTGTTGCTGTATGTTAGCTATGCATCCTCTAGTCCAGTGGAAGTCCCTTCACCTCTCTCTATATATATTCTTCACCTCAATACATTAGTGCTGCTGCTAGGTAAGGTTGCGAATTAAGCATTTATAGTAGCCGATACATCATTTGTGTTCCATCCCCAAATCAAGGTAAAACGTTGTGTGACAAATTGACTGACTTCTCACGTCCTTTTTCATTTCCCCTGTTCTACAGTGAAAACAACCTTCAGGAAGACCTCTTTGATCAGATACTTGTTGGGAAGCTGGAATTTCCTTCTCCCTACTGGGATAACATCACTGATTCGGCAAAGGTACTCAGACATTTTCCAGCCAGCCTGAGGTAGTGTTTCTGACAAGGCAGTGAAGACTCTGCTCTGTTGCAGAGGCAGAATCTAAGACTCGGAACAGGCTCCTGCCCTCTCTTCCAGCTGCTGTGCCTCTCTGGTTTGTTGGCTTAACAGTGCTTGATGAAAGCTCAGGTTTTGCAGGCCATCAAGTTACTGTCTGAGGTGTGGCAGAATGCCAGCTGTGTTCAGAGAACATCACAGGCTGTTCAGTTTACTTAGTGAGGGACTATTATAGCAGGTTCAGTGCTTCAGCTGTAAAATACATGTGTCTCTGAATTTGTCCCTCCTATCACTCTCATAAAGAAAAATTATTGCATTGGGGACTGAATGTTGTTGACACTGTTTATTCCTATTTTACTTGAGCCAGTTATCAGAACTTTTCAAGAGGTGCAGCCAGCTTGATTGCTGCCCGTTAACAGTTCTTGTGTTACTGTTGCTGTTTGTGTTTAAAATGATTGTGTCTGTGGGTAAAGGTTCCAACTTGGAAGCCCCACTTCCCAAACTAATTCAGTAATAGTGCTCTGAATGGTATCAGAGGACTCTTAGTTAGCTAGTGGAGATGATCTGTTATCCAACCAATGAGAAGTTGCATTTTTTCCTCTGTTTCCCAATGGCTGTTTATCCATTTGCCAACGTTTCCCAAGCTTTAGTCATCTCACACTCTTCCAGACAGGCATTCTGAACAAACCTGGCACTACAGGTGACCTTTCACTTCTGACTTAGGCAGACTAAGTAACTTGGCTGGGTGGGAAACCTCTCAGTTCGGTGTGTCGCTACCTGCTTGAAAAGCAGCCATTTCCCCAAACTGACATGATGAACAATCTCCTTGAAGTGCTCTGGATGAGAACATGAAGACTGACAATTTGGAGGCTATAAAAGTCTTATCGAGGGGGGATTCAGCTCCAAGTAGGTGAAGTTGTCCATTTGGGAAGGGGACATATTTGTCTTAATAATAGGCTTGTAGAAGCAGGAATTACACCAGTAAAGTAGTTGTGTAAGAAACTTGAATGAATAAGCAACTGAGGAAAGGTGGTTTGGGTTTTTGATTTCTTGAAATGTTATTTTACCAACTCTTTGTATCAATGACCTGTAAAGGTTTATTGTATGGGAAGGCCCGTGGAAGTATTTGATAAAACTGAAGAGAGCTGCTGTAGTGCCTCTGAAGTATGACAACAGCCCCAACACCGAATCTTTGGTGATTAACCATATAATTAGTAGCATTAAGCATTTTTCTCTATCTAGCTGCTTTTCCTTATACCAGGTGATCCTTAGCTGATGAAATGAGTTAGATGCCTTATTCTTCTGGAACAACACGGAAGAGAACGAAGTTTTCAAATCACTTTAGCAGTTTCTTGCCTTTGATTTGTGCTCTCTATGTGCTGTCACTGTGTGCATGTACACTGCCCATAGCAGATCTCATTTGTCCCAGGTTTGTTTCCATTCTGGTCACCTGCATGAATATAGAGAGAACAAACTGGAACATTACAGCTGATATTTTTTCCTTTGATTTCAAAAGACTCGCTGAAACCTGAAGGCCGAATTTTTTGTTATGCTAAAGTCACACTGGTAGCACTGGTTCTGGTATCTGTGTAAGCTGTCTTTTCACCCAGGTAGCAAGAAAATTGCACTGAGAACTTGGTCTAGTTTCCTTTTATTATCCTTTCCCACTCTCCTCAAACTCTTTCTTTTTTCTTTTAATTAAAGGAGTTAATTAGCCTGATGTTACACGTGAATGCTGAATCCCGGTACACAGCAGCACAGATCCTAAGCCATCCCTGGGTGTCAGTGAGTAAATTGCATTTTACTTGTCTCTAATTTGATACGAAACCTGTAAATCTAACCATGAAAGTGTCATTTTCAGGAGCAGCAATACTCTTATACTCTGTCCATTTTTTGTTACTAAACCAGGAGTCCCATTTCCACACAGAAGGGAACAGCGAGTCTGAAGTCAGCTTCAGCTCTTAGGGTGAGGGTGTCGCCAGCTGCCCTCAGACGGTGCTGGGGGTTCCTACAAACCTGCTTACACCTAACACGGCAGGCAGATGTGTGACTTGGGCGTGTCTGTTATTTCACATTCACCCTAGGAAACAGTCACCTCAAACCCGTGCGTGTGGAAGCACTATTGGCGTGTTGGCATCTCACTTGCCACAGTGACCCTTACAGAATGATCTCTGTTTCCTGAAGCGCTTGGAGCTTCGCAAGAGAAACAGAATTAGCAGCTAAACTGCCACAGTTACCGTAGGCACTAAGCTGATGGCAGCGGGGTCCTTCATCCTGTGGGGCAGCAGCACGGGGGACACCAGCGCGGTGCTTGATTTTAAAACCATTCGTTAGCCAACAGATACTGGGTTTACACGTACAGAGCGAGTGTTTATTTCCACGTGCTTTCTAAAAGGGGGACTGAATGTGATCCAAGCAGGTCCCTCAGGCAAGAGAAGACAACTATAATGAGCGTGTCTACATGTAACAGCCCCTCTCAAGCATCTTTATGGCACTGTTGAATGTTCCCACATTTAGGACATGATGGACCATTTAAAATGCTCATTTAAAAGAAAGCCAAATGACAAATATGCTTTTTGGTTTTAACATTATTTCAAGCATGTTATTTTTAACATGCCTGACTCAAACTAGCAGCTTATACTTGTGGGATATTTTAATAGACTTTCATACACAGTGTCACGTGGCATTTTAAGAACTAGAAGTTCACATATAAATCAGCGGTTGCTACGTTCCTTTCCTCTGTAACTTGTCTTAACCCACTGGAACTGTATCTCACGCAGCAGAGTATATTCACTTCAGGGCTGCCTGTCTGAACGCTCACTGTGCAGTACAAAGCAGGAAACCCCTGAGATAACAGAACACTTCTTTGGCTCAGTTACATTCAAACATACTTGTGGGTTTTTCCTAACTTGCATATTGTGTTTATTCTTATCCAGGATGATGCTTGCCAGGAGAATAATATGCAAGCTGAAGTAACAGGTAAACTGAAGCAGCACTTTAATAACTCCCTACCCAAGCAAAATAACACATCTGCTGGGGTTTCCGTCATCATGGTAAGAGAAACAAGCATTTTGATTCACTGATATTATACTTCGTGTATTTTCCTAACAGTGCTCTATGAGCATGTGTGGAGCAAGAATAGCAAAAGCAAAGCTGGAGTAGTTTCTAATTCTAGTCCTTACTGATGTAGAGTATGGATTGTCTCATCGTCGCTTGAGAGCAACCGAGTCTATCAGTGTGTGCTGGCTAAGCTGTGGAAAAAAGCACTCAAACAGAAACATGTAAACACTGAGTAGCTGTATTTTGAAATGAAGCTTATTAACAATTTGAAATCTTTCAGTATAAAAGCTGTAATTTTCTATCATACCGATCACCTAGATAGTTAAGTAGACTCTTCCCCTCTGCCTGACCAAGCCTTGGTTGATCCTGAGCACACCGTTTAACACTACACTTGCCAGGAAACCAGGCTCCATTCATAGTATTGAATGTTTACCTCGTTAATTTTGTCCCAGTCTAACTCCTGCTATGGTGTTTTCTGTTCCCTAATGGGGAACGTTCTTCAAAGCACACAAGGGAACCCTAATGCCCAATAGTTGATCTCACATAAACAGTACTTCCAGAAGGCAGATGGCTGAAGCACGGTAGAAGAAACAGAGTTTACTGTTGTCAGTACCCCAACCCGCACTTGTAGCTGAGCAGTCACTTTTGCAGAGACTATGCAACTGCTATAGAGATTGAACTGCCATTCTGTTCTTACAGTCATAGAATCTTTTAGGTTGGAAAAGACCTTGAAGATCACCAAGTCCAACTGTTAACCCAGCACTGCCCAGTCCACCACTAAACCATGTCCCTGAGTGTGTCATCCACAGTCTCTTAAACACCTCCAGGGATGGTGACTCAGCCACCTCCCTGGGCAGCCTGTTCCAGGGCCTGACAGCCCTTTCTGTGAAGAGATTTTTCCTAATATCCAGTCTAAACCTCCCCTGGCCCAACTTGAGGATCTTCCCCCTTGTCCTGTCACCTGGGAGAAGAGACCAACCCCCACCTCTCAGCACCCTCCTCTCAGGCAGCTGTAGAGAGCGATAAGGTCTCCCCTGAGCCTCCTCCAGGCTAAACAATTTACTGTGGTCCATTACTGTCTAACCCAAGGGTGGATGCTTCTTACTAGAAGAAAGATGAAACCTCCCATAGTAGTAACACAGCAGTGATTTCCAGCCCCACCCACTGCCATTAGTATTAATTACTGTTGAAGTCCAGCCCACTTAGGTTAACAAAGAATTGTTTTATTCATCTGAAAGTAGATAAATTAAAATGATGTTTCTGCATATGTAAATGCTTTTGCAAATGCTCTAAATGTGAATAAATAGGCAAAATATTTAAATGTAGGAAAAGTGGTAAGATAAAAATAAAAATTACACCAGTCAGACGATGGATTTCAGGTTCATGCTGTTGTCTGCATTTCATTTGACAGTTTGACTTGACAGTTTGAGAGGGACTTCACAGCTTCATTCTTTATACTGTTGAGACTATGGATAAGCCTGAAGCTGAAAACTGGTATAAACTGCACTATATGTAATAAGAGCAACCTTAATTCTAACTCTCGGCCCCTCTCCAACTTGCATGCCACCTCAGCCTGTCTCGAATCTCTGACACAGCGTAGCTTCTGGCTTCTTATTAGTGTGGGTTATTTCTGATTCTGTTAGCTGCTGACATTCCTTCAGCCAGGAAAGCACACATCGTTAAAACTTCTCAATTTCCCTTTTCCTGCCTTATTTCCGTCTTAACGGGTATGGAAGGGTGTAAATTTGCAATAAATGTGCAATTATTTATTTCCAAATGCAGCTCCCAGTTATTGCTGGAGGGAAAAATAGCTTCTCGTTCACAGCACTGTAATCCTGTGAGGGTTAAGCCCCCTGTTTGTTATTCTTGCCCTGGTTTATCTAGAGCATTGAAATTTGGTTTTCTTCATGTTACAAAAGTTCTTCGCTTGTACTAGCACTCATTGCTTAAAACATTCCGGTCCAGACAAGCACAGTATTGTAATTCCCATGTATTGCAGTGCAGTGCTAGATCAGCCCACCTGCACAGTTCATGGAACCCCTTTTAGCATCACTCCATGCAAATGCTGTCATCTGGCCAATGCAGATAATACCATCGTGTGGCAGATAAGTAAAACTGCACATACCTACTTCAGTGTTCTTGCCCAGGAGACTCTGCCCCTAAAAGCATGTTGCTCTTAATTCATTACTGTTTTTTTTTTTTAATCAATTTCAAAATGTTCTGTAAATCTAAATTTGTTGCAATCGTGTTAGTTCTGCTTAAAGTAAGTCTAGTTTCTGTCCCTTGCTTCCTTCCTTTCTCCTCCTTTCCCAACGCCTGCATTGCTTTCCTCTGAGTAGGTCCAAGGCAATGGTACGTACTAACTGCGATGCTTTGTTCTGCTGCACAAAAAATACGTTTTCCATTTAGAACAAGAAGAAAGGAGAAATAACTCGGCCAGTCTGAAGTGGAAAGAGCTTTACAGCCACACAAAAACACTAAAGGAAAACATTTTAAACACTTACAAAAACCTCTTCTGTATTAAGTGGTGTGTATTTGAAATATTATAAGCAAACACCGATACAACTAGCTTGTTTTTACTTCCTCAGACATATCTTGGTCTGTTCCCTGGGAGTCATTTGTGTGTATCATACCCAAAAGCAATTAGAAAAAGATGGGAGACAGAACCAAAGAAACAAAACCTCTGAAATAAGCACTGTTTCAAAATAAAGATTTTGTCACTTCAGCCTTTATGGTATCACAGAGCCAGTCAGAAGTTCATCAGTCCTCAATTAATAAAAAATAATTTTACTTAGCTACAGTAAAATTAAGCCTCCTCCTCAGTCTTAAAAAAACCCTAAATAGCATTCCATCAGTATGTGCAAGGTGTGACAACTACCAGGAGCTGCTGTGAGGACAGCAAAGGACAAAATCACCC
>NW_010264904.1:51501-78523 GCF_000690775.1 Eurypyga helias | reverse complement strand
GGCAGCTTCCCCCGTATAAGCACCTCCCCCTGCCACTCAAACAGCAGAAACCCGTTTGTTCACAACTCCTTTTCTAGGAAGCAGAAGAGGAAATGCAGTCCTGCCAGCACAGCAGCCACTTTGATAACAATAAAACTTCTGCACATTGTAGTTGATCCCCAAAGCCTAGGTGCAGCTCGGCTACTCACTTCCCTGTATGCTCCCTCTGCCAAGTAAGTTGAGCGTTAGCAGCAGAGAATTCAGTTGTGTGCTACCGAGTTTTCTCCTTGTACCTGTGTGCATGGAGACTCGTTAAAACTCGACAGAAAACCAGAACACCCCAAATTCAAAATACTTAACCTTTTCTTTTGGGAACTTTTATACTCAGTGCTTTGGTCTGAAAAAGCCTGGCAGGAAGGCCTGGGGGAGAGGTGGGGTAGCATAAGACTGTTTGCTACCTCCCCAGCCCCAGCACAGCCACATCGTTACGCCCAAGAGCGTAGCTGCAGCAGAGTCTGAGAGAGACCAATTCCAGAACAACCCACTATCCATACACCTGCAAAGTCATGAGACTTCTTATTGGAGAAATCACATACTATCCCAGCTCTCTTGGCCAACTCAGGCGACAGAGAAATCTTCACCACCGAGCTCTACGATCAGTTTGGAAACAAAGAGGGTTTGCTGTTCTTGAGGACTTTGATGCAATAAACCACATCTGAAAAAAGATGGGCTAAAGCTAACTTGAATCAGAAAATCATCTAAAACTACATATTTTAGTGAATAGTGTATTAGACAACCTCTACCAAGAATATGCAGACACATTCACATCAGTAAAGCAAGACCTGAGCAATCAGTCAAAAAAGAAACTGCTGAAGAACAGGCAGCGCACCTGCCCTTACCTAACGACTCGATAGCACATCCCAGCTCAAATACTGCCTTTCCAGGTAGCAGCATCCTGTAATGCTTACACCTGCGTGTGCAGGAGGTGCCGCAAAGGTGAAGCCTGTTTGTGCTCTGCCCCTCCTTCAAGTGTCACATGTTTGTGGATTGCTGTAAAAAGCCCCGGCTGTGCGGGACCAGCCTAAGTGTTCCTTCCACCACTCTGCATAACTAAGAAACTAGAGAGAAGTTAATGAATATCAAATTAACTTAAATCTGTATTACCAGTAAACCGTTAAGCCAATAAGTCCATGGATTTACAATGAGCAGTATCAGCCTTCAAACTGTGAAACGACCAGTTACGCTGTCCCTCCAAGTCTTAGAGAGCAATTTTGATACCTGCTTTTTGACAGAGAAACTACTGGATTTCCCTCTAGGTCACTTTAGCCATTCCACCAGCAATTAAACATTACACTGTGGCTTATTAGAACTTGCAGTATCCTTCAGGGGGTAGGAAGGTTGTCAGCTTCAGCAGACACACCACATCCTCCAGATAATCCACTTACTGCACAAGAGAGTTCTCAGTATTCATTCTGACCTGCTACTCTTCTTCTCCAGTGAACTCATTTTTAAGTACAGTATTGAAATGATGCATCTTTGCCACCCTGCCAGCTTGATGAGAGGTCATTTCCCTAACTCTCAACAATAAGACCCTTGCCTCAAGGTAGAAAAAATGGTCAGGTTTGCATCGGTCATCTTCACGAACAGGCCCACTTCTGCACCGCCTGATGCGTTGCAGAAAATGCATTACTGAGCGTGATCACTTGTGCCTGCAAACCGCAGGTACGTACGTTTTGGTGCCAAGAGCTCCTGCCAGATCATACCCACTCGTGTCTTTTTGCCACATCAGACTCGCCAGACAAAATTCGGAACCTGCACCATCATGGCAAATGCACACCTGGAAGATAAGTTTTCCTTACGTTTGCCAAAGTCAGCACCAAAACGCCCCAGTTAATTATACAGAGGATTTCTAATGTTATTTCTCCTTTTTCTTCTGGCCCTAATGCATGCACTCAGCGTCTTGTAGATTGGTTTCACCCTGCAGTTAAGGCAGGGCTTTGATTTAACCCCTCTTTTCATATTTCGCCTTGGGTTTTTATGTTTGTTTTTAGAACACAGCACTAGATAAAGAGTGTCAGATTTTCTGCAGCAAGCGCTGTCAGGACTCCGGCAGAGCTGGAATGGAGAAGATTTCTGCACTTACTGCTACAGCTGATGATCCTCGTGCGGCTGGGTCCGAGACCCCCTTCCCTGCTGCTGCTGAGCCACTCAGATCCCCCACGCTCCCTGCCTCAGTAGCTCCCGAGCTGGCTGGGGATCAGCCTCCTGCGCGGGACTGATGAGAACAAAGCCAAGCGAAGTTCCCCGTGCTCCGGCCACAGTTGCTCTTCATTTCACATCACGGTGTTTCCGGTTGGCCTGTGCCCACCCTCACATGGGGAGCCCAAGGTGGGCTCTGCCGGGGGAAGCTCATCTCCAGCGGTGGGTGAGTGAACGTGCGCCTGGAGTGCGCTTTGCCCTCGGCTGGAGAACAGCGGGAGGGGAAAGATTCTGGCAACGTTAGATGATTTGTCTCTCTGTTAGTGTAATTCACTGCATTTCACACGGCCTTGGGCTCCAAGCAGACTAACTTACGGTGTAGCTAACCACATTTTTATATGAGCAGTAAGACAACGAACAGTTTCCTGGCCTCACCTCTACAAGCAGACCCCGTTCTGTTCTTCGGATGAGGATTCCCAGAAAAGCAGGAGAGGAAGACAAGGGAAGAAAGTTTACATTCAGCTTCTATTCCGACGCCTCTGTTTTTAGCCAAGTTTCAACTAAACTTGAAGAGGCAAGTTTTCACAAAGACTTTTTTAGTGGACTGAACTGTAAAGTATCACGAGACAAACACTGGAGATAGATAGAAGGAAGGATGGTTGGTTTTGCATCGAGCTTGTTAGCTGACTTACAGGCTTCAGGGTAGTGATTAGAGAATATGAATTTAAATAAAGTGACTTGTGATTAAACAGGAGCACAGGACGTTTATTTGTAACAAAGACTGGAGTCAAGGAAGCCTTTTTGTTCCAGCCCTTTTCTGTCCTAACCTAAGCAGTGTCCATCCACACCCTTCTCTAGGGCCAGACTGCCTGTTAGATAAAATAAAATTACTCTGGACTTGTGAGCAGAAAGCCTGCTGCATGTTACCTAAGCTGGGATGAACAGAGCAGCTCCTAGTTGTAGGGTGAGCTGACAGGGGAGCTACTACAACTACCTGCCATCAACAGCTATCAGAGGTTTGTCAGCGCTATCCCCCTGTTCACCTGGTGCAGGCACTGGAAAGAAGGATTGGGGAGCAGCGGCCCTTAATCTGCAGTCACAAGATAGATGAGGTTTTCTCTTTACCATAATGCTTAGTTCAGTATAGTATGTACTCGGCTTATTCTTCTCCTTTGCGCGTTCTTACGAATCGGTCATAGTTCATTTTCTTTCTTAGCTATACTTTCTACTAGACTTGTAAAACACAGATCTGCAATAAACTTTCTTCATTAAAAAACCCCAAAGTCATTAGTTTCTTTGAGAACGCAGTTATTTTGTCGGTCAAAGTGTTGTCTTACTCTCTCTGGAGGGATTGAACAGTTAGGTACCTACCAAAAAGATTTCATGAACTGAATCTGAGGGATTCCGATAAACTTTTGGTGTTCACTGGCTCCTGTGGAAGACACAGGTAACACACGACTGAATGTGAGTGGTTTAGCTTTTGAAGAGGCAAAGATCAAGAAGTGCCAATTGACAATTCAAGGTCATGGTACAGCTGAAAGCTCTACAGCATCTTAGAGGCAAATAAAGGGTAGTCAAGGTGTGAAAACATATTACGTGTCTTCTTAAACTACAATAAAAAGGTTGGGCTAGAACCAGTCATTGTGAATTAACTCTGCTGTGGGTTCACTGGAGCCAGCTGAGGGTATTTGGAGAGGATGGGAATTCCCTTTGTACAAAATCACGTACATTTAGGTTCTGGCACAGTGCAGAAATATGAGGGTAACACTAACCTTACTCGGGACAGAAGCCAGCCAGCATCCATTAGCCAGCCGTGTGTGCAGCGGGTGAATTCTGTAGCACATTTTAGACTAACCTAAAGAAAGGATGCGTGACTGCGGATGGAGTGGGCTAACCAGCCACCTACGGCATGGAAAGGGAGCCCCCGACAGAGAAAGCAGTGACAGCCTATGGAACTGGGAGATTAGTAAAGAGGGAGCAGCAGCAAAGTGATGAATGCCGGGTTGCATTCTGTTTTTCCCTAAGAGAATGGATATTGAGCTGTGCAAGGCCTAGACATTTATTTTTAAGAAGAAAAAACTGTCAGAGGTATCTAAAAAGCTGTGCTCCACAAAACCTCATCCATATATAAAAGAGGGGACAATAATTTGCCTGGGCAACAGCTGCCAAACCGAAGAGAGTAAAAGACACATACCCTGAACTCATGTCCCCAAGTTCATGACTGATCAGCACCTGAACGTTCTTAGACAAGTAGTCTGATTCACAGACAGTGCCAAAACACCTATTTAAAAATAGTGACGACAGCTGGAAAAGGTGATCATGCAGCCAACATAATCAGATGAAAACGTGGGATAGCTGGGGAGTTCCTAACGCCCCTCATGGCCTCAGGAAAGTTTCGGCACTACACCATGTGCCACTGACGCAGGTGCACAGGTGGTGCGTTTGTGCTGCTCAGAGTATCACCCTGCACCATCAAGCCCTGTTGGCTAACACCGAAACACCTCGTGAAGGCTCACCGGTATGATGTTTGGCTTGCCATCTCCTGCGCTTTCATTTAATCCTTCTCTCTTTGTAGAACCGTCAGTTGTGGGAAGAAGGCAAAGACAGAAAAGAAACTGTAAAGCAACCCTGCTATCTGCTGCGAAAGGAAAGAAACAACTACAGAAACTGTAAACTCAAGTTACATGTTTGTCAGAGAGGACTGTCACCTTTCCCGTTTCATAACAGTAGCTGAAATTCATGTTCCATATGAAATTCCAGCTTTTCCAAACACTTGACAGTGACACCTAATGGCTGCCATGACTACATTTAAAAAAATGAATTATTAAAAAAAGTCTTTTTAAAAGCCCCTGGTCCCGTTTTAAAAAGCCCTTCCTTTAAAGGTGAGTAGTTGGTCATATATCCCAATGGAGCCAATTCCTGTGGTTCTAGATTTGAAATTCCAGAACGGAATCCTCCCCTGCTCTAGATCAGCGCAACACTAAGCTCTCCACGGTGCCCATCAACCCTTGCAGACAACCACCCCCATTCTTCAACTTACAAAATTAATTACAGCCATTACCAAAACACATCAAGGTAGATGGTGTTTCATGACGCTGGTACCTCCATCCAGTACTGGCTCAGGCTCACAGCTGGTCATTAACAGTATTTACATAAGTCAGTAAACATGACTTTGGACTACGTTAGGAAGTAAAGATCTCTTATTTTCAGACACAGACATAGTTTCCCTCCTCCTCCCACCGCAATCTACACCGAATACTTGGGGAAGAGAAGCTAGGAGGAAGAAATGACTAAAACTAACAGACTGCAGGGTCATTTTTCCTGAACTAAATAAATTATTATTTTTTAAATATGCCTATTAATTACACATGTAAGATAGCAGAAAGTATTTTTAACCTATTTCTTGCTCTGAATTTTCCCTTCCTTTCCTCCATTTTTTTTTTGTCCCCCTAAATAAAGCAAACCAAACCACAGGCTTTTGCACTACAGCAGCGTGCACCCTGGGCACTGGACTTAGTGAAGTTTTCTTGAGCTAGGGAAGTTCAGTCTTTTAATTCCAAGGAAGCAGGTCTTCCAAGTCCTCCTCAACCTCTCAAAAATAGAGGTTCTACGATTTAGGTATGCAGTGAGATGACTACGGTAACAACGGCAACTTCCACAAGTGACATCCAGTGCCATTTTCCTGCTCAACACCTAGAGATCACCCCGTGCGTACACCAAAGAGGCTGCCAAACCCCGACAAGCGATCAGGCATCCCTCAGCGAGCGGGTGCCAGACACCGCGCGTCACCTCCCTCTTGGAGGGCCCTGGTGATGCAGGTAACACTCCCGCACCCTGGCATACATCGAGGAGATCAGAAGCAAGATCCTGTGCATGATTTCCCAACACGGATCACAGTGCTGGCCTTTGTGAGAAGACTCTCATTCTCCTTATCTACTTGAAAAGACATTAGCTGGGAGCAGTAACCTGTTATACCACTGCCTGTGTGCTCACCAAAAAGGGCCTCAAATTCCTATTCACAGAAATTACACTTTGATCACCTCAGGCTGAATCAATGCAGCAAGCAGGAAATTCTGATTCTAAGTCTCTCGTTTAAGCCTGGTTTTCATACCTTTCTTCCCCCCTCCAGTAGTTCCTGGTCTAATTATTACAGATTGACAGAGTAAATTTGTGAAGTATTTATTCACTCTCATATAAATATACCTTTTTATCAATTGTGTTTGAATAGTTTTAAAAAGGGAAATGAAATTTTGCATTGACTCATTATGTCTTTCAAGCTGCATGCAAATAGCAACTGGAAAGCCACAGAAACGCACAAAACTAGTAACCAATCCACAATGCTGGTAAAGAAAGCTCTTTTTTTTTTTTTTTAAGATTACAAAAAGGCAAGCAAATCAAACACTCCTCCTGCAATCAGTTCCAATGTCTGATGCACACAAATTGGTATCTAGTTGAGATTTTCTGTCAGGGGAAAATCTCTGATATCCCTCCCCACTTAGTTTTTAAACTAAATTTGCATCATAAAAAAAAACAAAGCAGGGCAGGGGCTGAAGAAGCTGCCACACAGCCATCCACACCAAGAAGTCTGTCCTCAGCTGTTGCTTCTGGTCTTGACTTTGTTTCAAACAACATTTGAATTTTAAGTGCCTTAGTCATATGTGGAAAACAGCCCAGAGTGAGAACTGCCTAAGATAAATCTGAGGATTCAGAGAAGCATAGCTTCACCAAGTACCAGCAACTATTCCCTTCCCCCCAGAGTAATATTTGCCAATCAACATGGGATACTTAATTTTTAGAGTGTTTAAACGTTGAATGCTTAAACATCTGCTTAAAAGGAGAGTAGCTATTGTTCAGAATGCTCAGGTGTTGTTTTGCAGCTACTGTACTTGCTTAAAGAAGGATAAACAAGACAAAAAGCAAAATGCAAGGGCGATCTGCAGGTCATCTATCTGAATGGTAGATGGCTGAACACACCAAATGCTAACCACACAGCTAGACCCGGTTGTGCTCGCTACAGCATTCTGCGTGTCAGAGCTCACAAGACACAGTGACCAAAGCAATGAGGGAAGAAAAAGAAATAAAAGAACTTGAACAAAACAGCAAACAATTGTGTCTCAAACTCTGTCTTAGCAAATATGAAGTTGTATGTAATTTCAGGTTTCACTACATATACAAATCTCTCTGGTTTCCAGACTATGCTTTCTGAGATTATCTCAATTCATTTACAAGAAAGTAGTTCTATTTCCTGTAATTTATAAAAAAAATGTTCAATATCTTACATACTCTTTATAATAATATGCTTCTTTACCATGAGAAGTCGCAACATAAAAATTGACTGTTTACAGGTACAGGTTAGAATTCATTTTTTCAAACTTTGTTTCGTATGTTTTGACCCATTTTTGCCCCCATGAGACTGGTTTATTTGAACTGCAGGGCGCTCGGCTAACCGCAGCTGAATGTCCATACATCTAAACAAAACCAGCAACTATTTCCTACAGTTCCAGAGCTTTTAAAGAGCAGCTTTAGATTATGATGCAGAAGCAGGAACATGCATGATGAACTGTACCAGTTTCCTGAAGACCTTAGATTGGTTCTGCATGAAAGTAAACTGTTTTGGATTTTGTGTCATGTTGGATCATGTGGGAAATCCGAGTGAGTGACTCATCTCAAGCTCCACACAAACATCCTAACCCAGTATGGGAAAGGTCTCGCTGGCTTAGAGCGGATTCGCCCTTTTGGACATTTACTATGCTCACTGCTAAACCAGCAGAGCAGGAACCTTTAGCACAGACAAAGAGCTGCGGGTAAGCGAGGACTACCAGGAGTAGTCAGGAGCACAAGCTAATAACCACATACACCTTACTCTCCAGGTGCAGAGGCTTTTTGGTAACACGCAGCAAACGCAGCCAAGAACTGAAGAAGCCTTCTCGACAGCATTAATGCGCTCGTTTACCTTTGCTTGCACCAACACCGCAACACAAACGTCCTTCAGAGAAACCACCACTGACAACACGACCATGTCTTGCCAGATCCTACCGCATTTAGGTCAGCAATTTTCACAGAACAGGAGGGATTTCAAGCTCCCTGCTCTAAGTATCTCCCCGCAAACCAAACTTGCAGCACTGCTTCCCAGAGCACCTGCCCTAAACCACACCTAACACCGTGTCCATGTTACTTACCGTATCAGGAGAAAGCCCAGACTCTCGCGTGAAAAAATGAGGCTTCCTTTGGAAGCCTGAGGAAACAGAGGACTCTGCTCCCTCTCTTCAGGAATATTCTGCAAATACCAGCTGGGTAAGGCCCTGCTGCAGGTTAATAAGGAGCCCTGCTGATTAAACAGGTTTCAGACAACCCATTTGACCCAGGTGCTGCCCTGAACAGACTAACAAATATCTGAAGAGTTGCAGATTTAACCCTTTCTTGCCACCTCATCCCAGACAACGTGACGTGGACTAGTTCAGCCAAAGCTCTGCCACGGCAGGGCCCGGGGTACGTCTGTTCACCAGGACAGGGAGGGGTATGTCCTACTCACCAAGGCCACCAGCCGAGCAGTCCAGAGTGGGGGGTCTTCGCAGGCAGCGGGGGGTGGAGATGTCCTTTTCCACAGAAGGGCTGCAGCGCTCAGAATGTGCAAAACAGATACAGTTGTGCTTTCAGTTTGGGAAAGCATCTTGTGATCAAAACAATCTACCAAATCAACTCCCCCCAAAATATTTTGGCTCTAAGATCAGAAACTATCACTTCTATCAATAATAGAGTGTTTCCTAAGTCAGCAGGAGACCATAAAGAGAAGACTTTCGGGATTTCCATCAGGCAGAATACACCTTTCTTCCTTTGTTGTGGAGTTTCTCCCTCCACCTTGCCTAGGAAACCCACCCCTGGCCTGAAGCAATTACCAATTGCACTTCAGGCACATACCAATTCCCCCTGCAAGTCTCCTGATACAAGACTATGCAGGCTGTTGAACTTAAGGAAGAGTGAAATCCGAGTTTTGCACACAAATGCTACTGCTCAAGGCACTGGGCACGCACTTACCAGAGACATGACAGCTACAGCCTTCGCTTGATCACATCATCCTTGGGCTACACAAAACTGAAATGTAACTCTGCTGACACCACCGTAACCACCTCAGTATAAAAACGCAGAGAGCACAGAAAACACAAGTCACCACTGCATAAACACCGAGAGCACTTTAAATGCATTCGCCGTAGCACCTATTCCCTGCCTTGTAAGCATATGCTGAATCACAAGAACCCGGTACTCCACTGAAGCTCTCAATTACAAACGTAATTTTATTTAATTTCTTCACTCAAACTGAATTTTCTCATTCCAAATCTTTACTGAAAGAGACAGTAGTTAAATGCTTAGAAAAACCCAGGAACTGCTCTAGTAGGCAGCTAGAGAAACGTATGTATCGATACAGATATGGAATGTAAATTTCAACTCATATAGGTCACAACATACAAAGAAGATTTTTATGCAATACAGACTTACAAAACAAGAACAGTTCTTTTCACAAATATTTTCACAGATTTCTGCACAGCAACCTTGTAGAAAAGTAGATTTGTGCAACACCAAAATAACTTATTGTTCCTTAGTATAAATTAGTTTTCATTTCCTAAAAGAAAGAGGTAATTTTGTATGATTGGGCAGGACCTGAATGGATTTGGTGGTAGCAAAATATAAAAGACATTGTTGCTATATGCAGGAAAGGAATATGGCATGTGCTAGGGTACTGCAGGGGCTAGCTCTGGGGAAAAGAAGAAAGTCACCCGCCAGTGCCGAGCCGCTGCGACTGCGCAGAGGCCATGCACCAGCGAACGCCAGCCTTTTCAGTGCTTTCGCAGTCAACCAGCAGAAGTGTGCTTTGGTACTCACACCTGTTAAAAATTACCTGTCTCTGCAGGTTTCTGATTTGAGTTTAACCTCTTCAAAATAGCCTTTCTGATTTTGAGGAACAACTCACATTTTGGTGTGCTTTGAAGGAGGTGCCAGCTAGAAACTAGAAGGATTCACACCTGGTCTAACACAAACTCCATTCCTGATTTCTCTCTCTTAACTGCACAAAACATACAACTAAAAAAGAACTAATTGCCTAAGCCTAGAAACATGCTTGAATAGTAACATTGATGGAAATGATCTGCAAAGTTTAAAATTACATTAACCTTAGTTTAAATATTACCATTGATTCCCAGAAACTTTAGTGCTGATGTAGTACAATCATTTGGAAAAGTACGAGACGAAGTGTGGTACAGATAGCACAGATCAAAATTGCCCAAACGTCGTAATTCAGTTCCACTCTGTTAAAATCATATATTCCTCAAGGTTATAGATAAAGCTTCAGGTGGAAAATCTGTTTCTTCATATTATAACTAGAATGCGAGTTAACCGTCTTTACTTTAGGTTTCTTTTACATACAGGGATCAAAATAGACTTCTCAATATGACTAAAAATATAGATTTTTAACTACAGAACCCAGCAGCCATTTTTCTGCTTCTTTGCCCTTCCCCGAAAAAAGTCAAGCAAGGTCTACAAAAATAGCAATTAACTTTAAAAAATAGGTTGTTTCTTCCAGCAAATTTAAGTTACATTCAGATGTAATATAGCTATTTATAAGAAACGACGTCATGGCAAGACACCAAGGGAGACGGGCAGTGTTCAGTTTCCTTCTGACGACAGCTGCCCGTGTCAGTGCTAACCCTGGGGTCTGTGGAGATCAGTATCTGGTTTGATACTCATGGTGCCAGCGATTGAAATCGTTGTAGAAAACCACGATGCTCCCAGATGCCATGCCAGTCATTATACACCTAAGGAAAACACAAGACCGTACCCATTAGTGAACTGCCTCGCATCCAGATAGGAGGCGACACGCCGAAGAGTCACGTCAATACAGGCGCCACAACCCGAGGCCACGACCAGCTCCCAGCGCAGACAGCTGGACCTGGAAGCGCTCCACGTGCCAGTAAAGTCAGGCTTTAGGGGGTCACATCCTGGGCTTCCAAGGAGTCCAGCAAGCTGGGTTGGAATAAAGCTGCCGTCTGCACCAGCTCTGGCAGACTCATGGATCAGGAAACACACAAAACACCATGCACCAGTGTGTATGGGCGGCCTGAAGCTACAGTTCAGAGTTAGACAACAGAGTTGTTTACCAGCATCACTGACCTGGAAGGCCACTTCAGACCTCCTGGGATTATTTCTTGGCTTGCTTGGTTGGTTTTTGGGGAGTACTGGAGTGGGATGAACCCCTGGTGAAGCAGCAAGGTGAAGGAAGGCTAGGGAAGTGTTTCAGTTTCACCTCTCCCATTTAAGCACATGATCTACGTGAAGGAATTGGATGTGGGCAGAGACCTTTGGCTGGAAATGGTAGTGTTTGGGTTTGGAAGCAATCTGAACCTTTGGTTGGTTTGGGACTTCCTGAAAGTAATCATCATGCTTTCCCACTGAGGCACTCTTTCTTTCTGAATTCCTTACCCTTGGCCTACCCCCAGAGATCATTTAGATCTGTTTGAAAAGCCATGACCCAGACATAGCAGACAATTAGAGAAGTTTCTGTGTCGTCTTTTCGACTATTTCATTCTAAAGTTTTACAAAAATCAAAAGTATAAGGACGTAAAAAATTCTGGCATTTTAGGAAAAAAACCTCAGAATTTAAAAAAAAAAATAATCTGAGTCAAAAGCTGCAATTTGTCCTTCAAAACAAAGACTAAGTATGAGATCACCAAAACATTGCATTTTGGCAATGTTTTCATGCCACTTCCTTTTGAAAGCACCATTCTGATTGTTTTTCTGTTAGGTTAAAACATCTTTTTGCACGCTGTCGCTCAAACACATACATTTGTGCATTCCAAATAAATTACTGTAAGTAATTACTGAGTAAGTATTCAGTAAAACAGTCTGAGTAATCTTCTGAGTTTCTGCATCTTTAAACTGAAAGTGAACAGGTTCCTAACTTCAGCACGTTGATAAATTTATTTGTAGAATATTGCCCATATTAAGTTTCAGTTTATTGGCATGCAAAGATTATTCTGACATGCTATTCATTACAGCTTGAAGATTCTCTAAAAGCAAAATTTTATACATTTCAGAGCTCTAAAATTCAGCACTGTAAGTCCACCTTTTTAAGTATTTTTAACAGCAGGGGCTTCTTAATGTAAAACTGTTTCTTCAAAAATGCCTCTAATCTCCAATTATGCTGAACAAGAAGTTGAATGTTTCACCGAAGTCTAAAAATTTTGCTGGTTTGGATTTTTTTAAATTCATTTGATGTAAGTTTTAGAAATGTAGTCCAGGTAGAAATGTTAAAACATCAGTATGGACTGCAGTAGGTGGGAGGCTGACTCTCAGCAATAAGCTGTACTGCACAGTGTAGGCAGTCCCAAGGGATTTAGGAGCCAAATCTGCTTGGAAAGTACACAGGAACTCTGCTAAGCAAACGCACGAAAGCAAACAAAACTCTAGCCTGCAAGCTAAAAGTGTGCAAGTGAAGCTGCAGTGGAAAACATAAAATGCAGTCAAAATGTTGACTGATCGCCTTCAGGAGAAGGAATCTTCAAGGAGGGTCATGTTTTATGTGGATAAAATAACTTTTCTAGAAATGAAAATTAATATTTGCTTTAGCAAAATATGGATGTGTGAAGGGAATCTTGTGCAGCTATTCCAACTGTTCTATTTATGATTTAAGGGTCTGGAATTAGGAATGGGATTTGTTCTGTAAGTGAAAGAAGAAACAGGAGAAGCACATATGTAACCTTCCACCTCCATGTGACCCACACTGTGCACTTGCACAGGTCAATAACCCAACCCATCTTGAAAGTCCGCCACAGTCAGATTTCTTGAATCTCTCTTCATTCCCCCGAGAGCTGAAATCCTGAAAAAGATTATCTGCCCTAAATACGACACGTTCAAAAGAAATTGATGCAAGTGCAGAATTCTCAACATCATCACCAGGATCTGTGATCCACAGAAAATCAGAATCAGAAGAAAACCAGAAATACAATCCAACTGTAGGTACATATTCTCCGAAACTCTTGTGAAGACCGCGCTTTGCTCTAACCTTTGGTCATACGACAGGGCCATGGATCGGATTCCAGCATCACACCCTGGGTAAGCAAAAAGCTGCTTGAGGTCCCACATCTGCCATACCATGACAACTCCGTTGTCTCCACCTGTAAGCAGGTACTGTCCATCTCGGCTCAGCTGAATTGCCTAGGGGGAAACCACATGGATATTGGTCAGACAAATGTGTGTTGCTCTTCCTCCCCCTCTTTCACTTTCATAAAGGGTTTCATATTGACAGCTGAATGTTTGAGGAGACTCAGTATCAATACAGGCTTTTGGGAAGCAATATTATTGTTACGTTATTCCACCCAGCAACAGAATTAATGCTTTATGCGCCAATCTCTTTAATACATTAGATGTCACTAGTCGAGTTTTACTTTACCTGTGATTCATTCAATATTCCAAACATCTAATATGAAGTCAGCTAAAAAAATCTGCTCTTCTAATTAGCAAGATTTACAAGATCCAGCAGCGCTGGGATTAAGATATAGTACCCGACACTGCCCCAGGGGCCCTTCATACTAGCCTAGCAGAAGCTATCCTCCTTTTCTCTCTGGCACAAGGCTGAGTGATGGAGGGAACTGAAATGTTGTACACATTACTAGAATTAATTTAGACCAGCATTTTGAGATTTCTGCTCCAGATGAATAAGTCAATGATCCACCCCTCTAATAGGGGTTTCCTTTCCTCATCTATCCTGAAACCGGCTGTGAGAAATTCAATGGCTTATACCCGGATTTTGCACGCACCATGGGGACTGATGGCAAGTCTACATTTGAAATCTTTACTTAGGATCCACATCATGGAGAAAGAAGGGATATCACTGGTTTTCATAGTGAGACTTCTTGAAACAGGAGTCTTCAATCTATTTTGATATTTTTTGTGTGCTGCTGGAAAAATCATGATATGTACCAAGTACCTGGAAGCAACTTTCCTCGGTTACCTGAGATGCTTACAACTACTGTTTGGACCATTACTAATAACTCCTGTAAGCCCAAACCTTTTCCCATGCTCTCCTCCTGTTTCCAGATGCCTATTCTCAGTTCTCTTTCTGACTTTCGCGGCCCAGCTTGACTTCAGAAGCTTTTTCTCTTCTCTGCTCTCTACTTTTATTTTTGTACACAATACTCAGCACAGCAGCAGCCTATCATCCTCTTCATTTGAACACACGGAAGGGTGAGAAACAACTTTTGCTACTTGTTTGCTGGATGATTTGCTGTTATCAAAAGGAAAATACTGAACATTGCTACTATGAAGCACTATTATCTAGTATTAAACTCCTGATCCTACCTAATCCTTCACTCCATTGCTCCTACTTCCAGTTCCTATTTTTGCCTCACTGCTTTCTGCCTCTTCTTGTCTTCTCCCAGCCTCTGACAAGTTTCTCTATCCCTATCTCTACTTGTCTGTTCTTCTCACTCCTGCAAACACCTCTTTCCTTCTGTCCTTGGTTCCATCCTCAATTCTGCTCTTCTTTCTCCTCTGCTTCCCCACCAGCTATTCCCCCTGCTCATCCAGGCTCATCAACAACGCCATGACCTCATCATGTTTCTGGCTATGGCACTGTTGTGCACCTCACTGTAGGGGAGGATTGGCTGCAGAGAAAAACCCTGTATCCCTGGGCTAGAGATGTTCAGTACAGAATGCCGATGCTGAGCATTATCTATTGAATGCATTTAACCCGAGATTTGTGAATTGGCTAAATTTGGTCAGCTTTTCAACAAAATACACATCCTTCACACCAGGATTAACTCGTGATAAATTTCAGCTCCCTGACTCAAGGCAGGGAGCCACAAAACTTTTCAACAAAACAATGGAAGAATGGAGGATATTCAGAGCATTGGCTTTTAAATTCCACACACACATGTTCTACAAACAGACTGATCCACGTTAACTAAAACACTGTCACTAGAAGGCAAGGAAATTGCCTCAAGATGATAACCTGCAAGCATAATTCCAGTTGAAAGATTTAAACTTAGGAAGCAGTAGAAAGAACTGAAGACAGTCTTGCCAACATATCTCTCTCTGCTGAAGTCTGCAAGTATTTTGGCACTTGCAATCTCTGCTTCTACAGTATTCCAATATGCAAAACTTTTAACCTACTGTGATTTGAAATTCCTCAGGAAAAGGAAATTGCTTTTTAATACACAGAATTTATAGCGCATGCACCACAAAAATGAGCGAAACTAACACACAAAACGCTATGTTCATGCAACATGAAAGTGTTTATACAGACTGCTGACAAGCCTAGAAACCAAAATATACAGTGTACATAAGATACTGCTTCGTGAACAGCAGTAATTGAAGTCAGATATATTGCACATCTGTATTTTTTGTACTGCTGTGCTCTATTACTATGATGCCCAATATAATCTTTAAAATTATGTAAGTGGAACACTTAAGATAGAGACTTGATGTTATATTATAAATTTTGAGTGTTTACTGCAACAACTCCCAAGTAATCACAATGAATCACATTGCTAAAACTTCATTTCATGCAATACCTTTAAAATGAATGTAATTGAAATACAAGCATACACTGTAAACAAAATATTATAACACTGAAACAAAACAGATGATAAAGCTATTCCAGCTGTGTTTTGAACGAAGATGACAACACACATATGTGAATTTAGAGACAACACAGCAGAGTATGTGGAGGTTTTTTCCAATCACAGCCAACTATACAAAATTGAATTCAAGGTTAGAGATCAGTATTCTGCGCTGAAGCTTCTCCCCCCCAAAACAAATGTTCCAACCATAAATTGTCTCTACCAGCCTACAAAAACAGGCGAAGCACCTCCCAAAGCAAAGCCCCAAGGAGCTTGAAAACTCATTTAAAGACCCTCTCAGAAAAGTAGAGTAACCCAGTAGGAAAGGAGTAGAAAACCAACTGAGACAAGACTGTGAAAATTATCTAGAACTTGCGTGCACTGAGTAGACGATCATGAGATCTAATGTACCACACACAATTATTAAAAAGATTATTCATCAGAAGCAAAAATCAATATGGGGTGGTTTTCTTCTCTATAGCAATGTCAGTCTCCTAAGGGTATTTTCAAATTGCAATGAAGACCGTGACAAATAATTATTTGCTACACTTATAAAATTCAGCTGATGAAAATCCATTAACCTTATGGTCATGGTTCACTTGATTTTTATTCTTGAGGCTTTTACTGAAGAAATGCTATATTAAAAGGCAAATTAAAGCCATTAATCTTTAACTCTTCCACTACCTGCAAAATGCAGTGGGTTTTGTGATCTTTCGATTAAATGAAGTATAGGCTTTGAACCCTTACTAATAACTATGCAATTTTATTAAGTCAGTGGCTTGTCATGAAGACAAGATGCTGATTTATTTGTTTTTATTGTTTGGATTTATTTATTTTTATTGTTTATTACCACACTTCTCAGCCACTTGCCTACACATATACATATATATGAATGAAGGAATGAATGGTAGGAAAAGGTCACCCTGTCAACAGTTCAGTTTCATGACATGCCCTTCAAGATTCAACAAACTAAAGGATGCTTTTACTCCCAAGTACTCCAACTGGTGTAGAGGACGACGTGAATCAATTTTACTGTTCTGCTTTTCCCCAGCGTAGTTTATCTACGATTCTGGTAGGTACGAAACTGAAACAACTCAGCAGCTAATCTTTCTCACAACATGAGCTTCAGACACTCAAATAATCCCCAAAGCGCACAATTTCAGCCATGTTCTAAAAGCTGCCTTTCTGACTTGTATTTCCTTGGAAAGCCTCAAAACTTTGCACAAATCCCTTTTAACATCTCAGATTTTTGAAAGGCAGTGCTCTGTAAAAAGGCAGAGCTGACACGGTGACAGCCTGGGCTTACAGCAGCAGGAGTCTTCTGGGCACTTCCACATTTCAAAACAGACTCAGGAAAGGAAAATAAATTGGTTCCTCTGGGTGAAACAGCATACAGTCTTTGTTTAGGGTAAAATAACTTTACTTCTCAGAACAAGCAGACTATTTAGAGTTAACTTATTCATTAAGATATCTAAACATTACGTGGTAGATGTACTGCGATACGCCCAAGCTCCACTGAGCAATACAGTATTTAAAACAAAAACAGGTGGAAGGCATTGATTAGACTTTGAATTTCCCCAGAGCGTCTGAAATTTTTCTAGCAGTTTTCTAGCACAAGAATACAAGAAAAAATCAGAATGTTGTTCCAAACATCACTAGCGAATGCTGCTAGTTTTGTCAATAATGTTCTGAAGTACTGGTCCATATCCACACAGGAAAACAGAAACTAAAATGTAACATTACAGATTCAATGCTTAAGACCACAGGAAGATAGAAACTGGAATTTTACATTACAGATTCAACAGTTAACGACCTTTTCCTTCCCTTTTCTATCCTCCTCGAACAAAACCCAACGAAAAGTGTTTGTCAGCACAGCCCATGGGTAGGTAGGTATGATTCATTTTAAATGCCCCCACTTTAATCATGCAGTTGCCACTTGCCTTCTAACATGATATAGTGCAGAAGCACTGGGAAAGACGCTGTACGTTGTTTAAGCATAAAGCCCAACTGGGACCACTGGGAGAGAAAGAAAACAAAACAAAATAAACCCCAAACTCCTGTACATATGTAATTCTGGCCCACAGAGAGCGGAACTTCCATTGCCTCTAGCAACATTCCTAAAGCTGTGGGTACTGACTGAAACACTACAGAAATTGTTTAAGCCAGCAAGGGATTTCTAGATATTTTACAGATTTGTTGGCCTAGCTGACAACATAATCACATCTGAAAGTGACAGATTATCAACATTATTATTGTAAAAAGAGAAAACACTGTGATACGCACTTGCTTTATGGAAAGAACCGGGATGAAAGGCAGGCTGAAAATCTCAAAACCATTTGTACAAGGAGAGCCAAAGGTGCGATTTCAGAGAATTGAAGAAAGATTAAAATATTGAAGCAAGAATCTACACTGATTTGGAAAAATGGCTTGGGACAGAAATATACACACTCCTACTTCATTTCCCCAGCCTCAAAACTGCACTGATGGCTGCCACGGCATCCAAAGATCTAATGGCCTCTCACCCCTGCAGACAGCACTCTCACTATGGAAAAGAGACCTGCACAGAGAGTTATTTCTGCATATTCCACCCCCAACCATTTTTCCATTTTGAATCATAGAATTATATTCAGGAGAAACAGGGATGCTGCATTAACAGAGTATATAGTCCATGACAGAGTTTTAGAAGGGTTTAATTGGAATGCCCTGAACTACACAGGAGACTTGAGTGGTAACAGGCATTCACTGTTCAATGTAAGACCTAAAACGGAAATAATGAAGATCAAAATTTGTTCAAATATATTGACACATCTTCCATCTTTAGAATTAACACGAATAGAGTCAAGAGAAGGTCAGGCGTAAACTTAAAAATGCTTAGAATTTTACACAGCATCTGAAAGAATTTCAATAATTCTGTAAACCAAACATGAGGGCGAAGAGGCATTTTCTTCCTGAAACATCTAATCCAAATAAAGGAGAAGCTTTCAAGAGTTTTGAGCTGAAAAGAACACTGGATATATCCCAGCAGCTGAGTGGCTGGGCTCCTCCATCAGATGATGAAAGTCAGGTTGGAAGTGTAGTACTGCTATACACTTACAACAACAAAAGTCTCCTCTTGCTGATGGTAAACAGTTAAGTAGTTTTGTACAGGAAACACTTCTTTACTGTGAGGATGACTAAGCACTTGCACAGGCTGCCCAGAGAGGCTGCAGAGTCTCCATCCTTGGAGATAGTGAAAAGCTGTCTGGATGTGGTCCTGGACAAACGGGTCTAGATGGCCATGCTTGAACAGGCGGGCTGGAGCTGCCGATCTTCAGAGGTCCCTTCCAATCTCAACCATTCTCTAATTCTGTGCCCCTCAGACCGCGAATACTGGCATGGAGGCCATAATTTCATACAATTCAGGTAGCCTGAATGCTGACCCAGCAATGTGATCTTGGTTCATGTCTCTGCTGCATTCCTTAACTTTCTACTAGATCTGGTAATGCTTTTCTTTTTTCTTCCCTGCCCTTCCATTCCTTCCCTTTCCCTTTCTTTCACATTCAAGGAAAATATGAGAATATTTTTAACTCAAGGGAAGTGTTCTTTTGACATTTCTGCTTCACTGCAGTATGGCTGGCAGGTTCTGCTCTGCTTCATAGGTACTATTTCATAGGAACTGTCAAAAGATCTGCATTTTGTATGATTGAATAATTTCCATAAAATCATAAGCTTAAAATGCCTCCTGCATAGTTTTGGACTTGCTCCATGTCTCTTGCAGCTAAAGATGTGGAATCTAGCTGCCTGCTCAGCAAATGCAAAGGGCTAAAGAGCTGAAATATAGACACGTACCTATAAACTTCCTGAAGCTCAGCAAAACACACACTATCTCAAGCAAAGATGAAGGAATGTAGACAGAGATGCCAAAAAAGGTAAAGCCAGCATTCAAACCGCATGTCCAACGACCTCCTGCGTCTGGACTCAAAAGTAAAGAAATAGCCTGGCTTCTCCTGGTCAGCAATCAGTAATATTTGCATTCTTCAGTTCAAGGAATTGTCTACAGGATATTCCTTACTATGCAAACGGAGCTATTCTAAGATCAAACCAGTACTATTAGGAGTACATGGTCCCCATAACTACAATTTTTTCAGAATGCTGCTGTTTTGGTCTAGTACTATGTATTTCTATGACCTGACTACAGAGAGAGTCTCCACACGACTCCAACACTAACAGCTTCTCCTGATGCTGGAACTACGAGTCCTCAGCACACATCTGAGTACACTCACCTTTATCTTGTCATCTGTTTCCATAGTGGCTTGAAGTCTCCCATTCACACTGAATACACAGAATAGGCCATTTTCATAATATATGACACAGTGGCCTTCCCTTGAAGCTTGAATAAGTTTCGGTCTCAGGCAGTTTTCAGGACCTTCTAATGTTTCAGGACCTTCTAGTGTCCTCAGTAGATCTCCATTCATAGAATGTATGAGACATGGTCCTTCTAATGAGACAGAATAAAAATCTCTGGTTATTGATTTACATGCTCATTTAAAGACTTCATATATCAAATGGTAAGTAATGACTTCTACTTAGGTAATCATATTATAATACATTATAATGATTTTTACCATCTTTAAGTGGAAAGTCTATGAATTTAAGGGTGCTAGAGAGTAAAACAAACAGCTTATCCCTTAAAAGCTTGGTACTAAGGTATTTTAGAGCACCTATCAAAGTTAGTTAGAGACCTAACAGATTTTCTTTTGTGGATTTTCTTTTAAAACTGGTAGTAATGAACTTTGAGAGCACAAAAATAAATGTACTGAATCCTAAAATGAGATTTTCAAACTACGAACACACACACAGAGCTAAGTGCAATGAATTTACATGCCTAGGTACTGTAAAAGTGTATATTCTCACATTCAGATTTTAACCCATACGTGATCCACTAAATATTTGGGGTTTAATATATTTGGACAAATACCTGATTTGCATGTAAGCCACAAACATTCACACGCATAAAACAGTAACACACAGAGGTGCATAAGGTGAGTACACCCAACTTTGAAAAGGTGTCTCAAAGTAGGTGCTTTGGCAACACTAAAGCAGAAAGATCCTAATTCTAAGAAATTTCCAGTGTGGACCCACGAATAGGAAAAGGATAAACAATATCCATGGAATCAATGCCATTCTTTATAATTTGTCTGCCAACACAAATGGGGCGATTACAGGCTTTGTAGCTAAGCTCAAAGAGCCAGAACAGAATTACTACGAGGTTTAGTTAGTAGTTTATATATACCCTTCATCAAACAAGACAGCACATTCTCCTTCTCCTGGAACTAATTTGTGCTCCCCTTTCTGAGAAGTTACCCCTAGCAAACATTCTTCACCATCCTGGAAGTCAAGAGCTGTACCCAACTGCATGCTGTACGCAATTCCTTGCTGGATAAACAAACAAAAAGACAGCAATAAGCAGGCTGTAATAGGGAAATGATGTTGAAACTGATCTGAAAACCAGTTGCCTCTTGTTAATGTCTGAATAATCTTCAGTTTTAGCACATTTAAAAAGAGGTTTCAAATTCCACAGCGACTAAAACAAGGTTAGAAATAAAACAATCATAAAGTTAATAAATTCTGCCACCTGAGACTATATACCTTTTTGCTTTAGGATTATAGCTTCATGAACAGAAAGAAATGACAACAGCTACCTTACCTTTTGAACCACTTATTACCAGGCCAAGTTCAGCACAAATGGTAGCACAGGTGATCTCATAGTCATGTCCTGTCAAAATAGCTCGAGGAGTTGCAAAATCACCTTCAATGAAAAAAACAATAAAAGCAATCCTTGGTTACAATCTATTTCTAAAATCACAGCTTTCAATCACTGACGTGTCTTCAGTTTCCCTGCTCTTTGAGTTCATGTTCCCTACAAATCACTTCTATGCTTTTGTTTGCATATGGTTGTTCTGTACTCCTATCTACACGGTACGGCAGCAGTATACTACAGGAATTCAGCCTGTGCATTTACTAACACACATTAACATTAAAGTCAGGTGTGTAGTAAAAACAAATAGAAGTTGGAGCACACAGATTTGCTTTCTCCCCTCCCTCCATCTCTTGTTTTTTGTAGAGGAAGGGATCTAAGCCAATTACTACCTTTTCCTATAACAGGCATTAAGTAAACGTGTCACTGATGGGTACTGAGAGGAGACACCTACAGCACCCAAAGATGAAGTAAAACACACACTGATTTTATTTTAACCTAGTAACAGTGTAGAAACCTCAGCCTGCTGTCTAGTTCCTTGTAAGATGTGGAGCTAGGATGATAATCACAATGAATTTCAGGTAAGCTTGCAAAATCAAAACACCCAAAACCAATGTTATTGCTACTGCTCCTATTAGATTGTTTCCTGCAACAAGAACAAATAAAACTATACTTGGTTGAGTCTCTGTAATCAAACATATATGGACACCATAAAGAAAAAGAAATTGTACACTGGCACATTTATAGGGGAAAAAAAATTCTCCAGGTCAAGACACAGAAATGCTATAAAGTTCTTTAAATAGTTTTATAACTTCACTCACAGGTCATTTGCTGGATCACCGTCTTCAAGAGTGCTAGCATTTCATGGAAATCACGATGTTATTTTTGTATTACTATATAATTAATTCATTCATAGCGTTTTATGAATCATTTAAACTCTAAAGAATGTATCTTGGGCAATGTTATCATGCAGTGTCAAAAGGGATTAGACAAGTTTTTAAGCGGCAGGGAATAATTTCACTTCACAGTAAGTGATGAGATGTGTGATACCAACAAGGCAGTAAAGCAGTGGTAAAACCAAGCCTTTTTAACTTCAAGAACAGGAGATGGTTTTGCAGAGAGATGGCCTAATAATAGGGCCAACTGACTTCATTTGTTGCTAAGGTAGCATCATTCAAATTTTATTTGGGGTTGTAACTTTTCAAAAGATAAAAATAGTATAATGCCATCAGTGTGTCCATGTGCTAGCAATACTGGCAGAGGTCTTATTAGAAATCACGGAAAATAGTAAAGCAAAGCAGATGGCTACCCAGACCTTACAAGTGAACATCGAGAGACTTCTGTGGAAAAGGAGTGTAGATCTGGGCTTGCATAATTACAGCTTAGCTTACTCTCAATATTTTACATTTTTTACTCAGCTCATTTCCAACACCTCCCAGTGTGTCCATGTAGCTGCCACATTCAAACAGCTTTTTACAAAAGTCATAATCTATAACAAAGTATCAAATCAAGGATTTTGACCTGTCAAAATTAGATTTATTCTGCAGTTACTGCTATAATCTATAATTTATATCCACAATACAAAATTCTGAAAAGTATGTAAACCTGTTTCTTTTCAGAAATACACATGCATGCTAAATATATACATATATGCATACATACACACACACATATGCATGCATCTTATCAGCATTTTCAATCTGGAAATGCTTTGGAGCAACTTGCTGAATTGTCCATAATCTCTTAATAAATTATCATTAAAAGCTATTGCTTTCCTTTTGTGTAATGCTGGGCAAAACACACTCAAGCCCAGGAAGTATGGCAGACAGTTCGGAAGCAAAGGAAAAACTCCCAACAAATTAGAAGCATAAGGGTAGACTTAATGACCTCTAGGTGCTTCTCAGGTGGCTGATCCTATGAACGCTCACAACCCTTTTAGAGAAAGTTTGCTCTGTTGAACTTTTCTCACCTAAATGTGGGGCAGGCACCTTAGTAGATTCATAAAAGAACATTGTGTAGACAAGCCACAAATTTGCAGTTTTAGGGGCAAATGCAATGGTAACTGTAACAGTTGTCTTATCCAGTAACAGTTTAATTTTGCTGACCCAATTCTTTCTCCATATTGTCCCCAAGCCATGAAACAGGAGGCAGCATTTTGTGCATTTAAAGCTCTTGTTAGTTTGTTTTCTTTTCAATGAGCACTTATGTTAGCAAAATTCTAGAATTCTGGTTTTCTTACTTTGTTTTGTTTTCTTTCACTTTCAGAAACTGCATTTAACACATACTTGCATAGATCGGCAAGGAATTAATCTAATTACTTACTACATATCTTAATGAAAGTTTTGAAATCAGAGAAGTTATAAACGTACAATATTGTAGTAGGGGTAATGAACAGATGATGCTGGAGTTAGAAGACTTATTAGAAGCAATGTCCAAATAAATTATTAGGAGGTGCAGATGAAAAAATCCTGATAGTAAACTTACTGTTTACAGCAACCACCTTACTCTAGGCTTTACCCAGGTCAGGCTGTCAGTAACTATATACATAAAATGTAGGAGCTACAATCCTTAAAACAAGGCGTAGAAACTGAGCATATATATTTACCACAGTTCACAGAAAAGTAAAATTACATAAGCAACACTCACAGTCTTTTTAGAATTTGGACTTGACTTCAAACATAACAGTATAAATCTACAGGTGGCAGGATCAGTGTTTTATAAATTATATCAGCTGTTTACTAAATTTCATTTGTTCTAAAGAAACACTATAATGCAAAAAAGAAAGAGAAGAAATCTGAATAGCATCTTTAAAGACATGAGGACCTGAATAAATACTGTAAAAGAAGAGTCCTGTGAAAAGTCAGGCAGACTCCTTTGATAAGAATGTCAAGTATTTAGGGGTTTCCAAGCCTCTGATTTTCCAAATAATGGGGTCAACTTAAAAGCTGGTCGTAGAGCAGAACAGATTTCTTTAAAAGCTTTTAAACTGTTATTGCTTCAGAAGATTGTCATGGTTTTCAATAATGCAAAGAGAAAATTTTATTTTGTTGCTGGTTTAAGGGGCACCACTTCAAACTTTTCTAAATTGTTTTAGGGGAACCAGCTTGCAGACCTTTTGAAAAGCTGGGGAAGTGACTTCAAAGGGAAAAGAGTCTTTGTCCGCTAAGCAGGTTTACGACCACTGATGCAAACCCTAACTAAGGACTGAAAAGAATACTCAGTGCATCTTTATGGAGATCCTTAAGGAAGATGAACAAGTCAAATGAGATTAAAGATAGTTCAAATCCTAGCACTAATAACCAAGGCACAACAGTTTTACAGATGTGCTTTTCTCATCATAGTATATATCCTTAGTCTACACCATTGCTGGATCGCCACTTGAAGTTGAATGCTGCAAGAATCTTAATGCCACATTCACATTGCACCAAATGTTGTCAATGAATTATGTAAGTCACAGGATGTATATGTGAAGTTGTTTTCCAGTAACGGACAGAATACTTTACAGTAACCATTCAAATTATTTCAAAAGAACTCTCCTATATTCCATTAAATAATTTCTGCAAAGCTTGTTTCCCATAGAAAACAGCATAAAATATCACTCTTCCTTAAGTGACTAAAGTACATTTTAAATCATAAAATTCAAGCTTCAGAAGATAAAAGAAGAGCACATGATATTATGTCAGCTTATGGTGATATTCTAGTGAAAAAATATTAGGCGTTTGGAAACCACGTTTAAAAAGCAACAGTGGGATTACAGCAACGTCGAAACTTTCTTCTACTTTAATGGCATCCAGAAGATACACCCCACCAGATAACAAGAAATTTGTTTGCATTGCCGGGTCTTTCTACACCATTTTTTCAGCTTCAGTGATGTTACAAAACAAAACAGGATCACAACATTTAAATCAATCAGTAAACTCCCAAAAAGACGACTTTCTGTATTTTCAGCACTAAGCTGTTAGGGCTCAGCCACACACAGGAACACATTTAAAGAAAAATCTCCCCCTAAAAAAAAATCAAACCAGAGAGCAGCTGAAAAACTTCTCTCACAGTGAAATGTCAGATACATTTCATACTATTTCTGGGTGAGACAATATTATGCAGCACATTAGAATATAAAATATTTTACTATGCTCCTTTTTATGTTTTATGCTGAGAAGACAGTTAATTATGATAAGTCACAGACAGCCAAACAGTCATTTCTGAATCATTATTCTGTGATTGCAGAGGCTGTAGGGCACTTTTAAATGGCAAATTAATTAAGTGATTTTATGTCAATTTAAAATCAGAATTAAATGAAGCATCAATCAATCTAACTATCTTTTTACCCACTTCTTGCGAAAACAAGTGATTGAGTGCTTTTCTCAGGTTATGTCAACCAAACCAAATTACGTATGTAAGAAAAGTCTTCTGAAAGTCATTTACAAGTTTCACAATATTGAAGTTGCTTCACATAACAAAAATTGAGGAAAACAATAAAAGGTGTGAAATCAATTTGAGAAGTACAAATGTACTTATAGAATGTATGGCATTTGGACAAAAGTGCTTTCAGCAAAACGTACGTAAATCAAGACTACTAGTTTGCTGGTAGGCTTCTATGCCGATTATATAGCAAGTTTCAGAGTTTAATTACATCAAAGTGATGACTGTCAATTATTATATAAACTCTGTACATTAACATCATTTATAGATGACACACAGTGAACATTTAAATAACAGCCAACCGGTTAAAACCCCACTCCACTGGCACAGAAAGTCTAGCTCTTTGATGGATGTGATCCTACTAAAGCAATACCACACAGTTATTACTGAAGTATTCCTAAAACCTAAATTTGCATAATCTTTCTTTTGTAAATACGCATTTTTATGTAACAGTGCAATCTTTTCATATTATGTCGGAACTTGATTGTTGTCCGGTTCTTCACATGACACTCCATCAAAATTTCCTCTAATTCCTTCAAACTACTTCCCATCTGTTCAGACTTTTTTTTTTTAACAACAAAAAGTACAACCTTATGCTTAGATACACATTTTGTTTTTGCAAAAAACACTTTGACCATACAATTTCTGAAAAAGGAACAATATTTTTTAACAACATATCATTCTATCCTGAAGCAAAATCTAAAAACATAAATGACAGAAGATACTGCAGTGCTGTTACCTTTGTTCAGTGAAGAAAAATCTATTAGATTTACCTTAAGAATTCATTTCAGCCAATATAACACAGGAAAGACTTATTGTATTCCTTCCCACAGTCACACCGTGCAACAAGTGACTAACATCTATTCAGTACTAACATGAGATTTTCATTGACATTGTGTCAAGAGAACAGGTTCACTATGCTCCCAAAAGAAACAGTAAAGAAAAAGATTTAACAAGCCTTCATGAATTGGATATCACAATTCAGATTTCAAAACTCCATAATCCCCAGCCTCTTAATTCCTACACCATGTGCAATGCGAAGCTTTCTGGAATGAGTTTGCCCTTACTGGGGATT
>NW_010264904.1:34546-51470 GCF_000690775.1 Eurypyga helias | reverse complement strand
GGACTCCTCCCACTGAATACAGACCTTTTTCAGGCCCCTGGAAAGTATCTGCAGGTGAATATTCAGGGTCAGTGTACGCTAATATTTTAATATTTGCACCATCCCGACTTCATAAACTGCTACTTAAATAGCAGCTTTGAAGTTTAAAACACTGTCATTTTTGTTTGAGAAGGTTCTAAAACAGCTTTGTGAAGGGGCTTTTTTTGTTTATGCTAAAAGAAATCATCTATTTTTTTTGTATTTGTCTCTCCCAGTTTATAGTCATAACTATTCCATTACTTAGTGAGTCCAAGAAGAGACCAACCTCAGTTTTTTTGGAACGGAAAAAAACCCATCAAGCAATTATATCGGTCAGAAATAGCACCTACTGTGGAAATGTTGTAAGATAAAAGGCATCTTACAACATGCTGAAACTGACCCCTTGTTGAAACTTGTACAGGATTTCCTACCCTGGGCAGAGAATAACCTGCAATGAGAAGTTTCATATGAGAATTCAGCTCAATTTGGCGGGTTGGTTTTTTTCCTCGAACAAAATAATTTATTTTTGTTTAAAATACAAAAATTATATCACTGCAAAAAAACATTGTTCCACAACAGCATGTTATAAAAGTCTGTGCTTCAGCTATCTGACTGCTTCCGTAAAGTCAGTTTCAAACCAGTGCACCGGCAGCGTATTGCACTGGATAGACGCTTACCACCTCCCCGTGCAGACGTAACTGGGAATACTGACGGCGTACACCAAGTGCAGAGCCTACATAAATTAGCTAACATTTTAAAAGGAACTGTTTTAAAGCAGATACTTTTTCAATGAAGCAGGCCATAATTCCAGTTACATACAGTATTCTTACACTCAGCAGAGTAATGCTTATCTCTGTGATGTTAGTGTTAATCGAATTTAGAACCAGGAACACAAAATCATTTCCAACTCAAGTCAGGATTATTGCACTGAGCAAATAATTTTTACAACATTGGTAATTTTATTCTAGACTATAAATTATTATATCTTCTGCATTACTCTGTTCTGTCTTACACGGTATAGACTTTGAACTGAATGGTTGTTTTTCCCAGCAATCAAACAAGGTAAATAAATGTGATATATTAGTACATCATCCCACCACTATGCATATGGTGCACATTAAAGTTGTATTCATTTACCATATGAATATAATTCCTTTTACCACATCAACTATGAGTTACAAGTTGTAAATATAGCATTGTTTTTCCTGGAACTCAAAGGTCTGCATTACATCATGAAACACTAAATATATTTATCCTTCTGGAGAATTTCATGCGTATAGTTTTAGTGACACCTGAAGCTGGATACTGCCAAAAAAGCAGCATCAAAACTCTTTCTCTGTTTCCAGTCTCAGAATACACACTGCCTTCACTTACATCTGGACTGTGCCTCAAAACTTGAAATCAAGGATGATACAGATGCTGTAGGACATACATTGAGCCAAACCAAATATTTAACACACACAAACTTACATGCTCATCAGTACCAAATCACTACAGCTATTGAAATACTTTCTGAACCATCAGTGGGTGCAATTGCAAGTTCCTTTCAACGAAGACCCTGCCTCGTATCTAACTATGACATGACTTTCTTGGCATTATATAAATACAGAATCATACTGCCTATGCAGCTTCACTGCAGATTTCCAGATATACCCAAACACATCCACCTGTTCTACCTCATCTTTTTTCAGTTTAAATATCTGGAGGCTAGAACCATCATTTCTATGTGATTTACAGAGTACCTGGAGGAATGAGGCCTCAATCTCTTTGAGGTATCAATGTGGTACAGTTTAAAAATGAAACGACAGTGACCTTTTGTAGCTCTGTAATGTAAGGCTCTGTTCTAGATTCATGCTGCACTGGCTAGAGCGGTGCCCTGTGAAGATACAGGGAATTGTAGGATCAATTACATCAGCAGAGCCTCTGACCACTGAGCCTCCATAAGGCTTTCAAGGCCAACATCAAATAATACTCTTAGGCAGACGACTATTCAGTGCTTGCTACCCTTTTCCAAACCTGTTACGGATACTTTTTTAAGTCTTGTGAGTCTTCTCTATGAAATAAATTTTACTGAATTTGACTTACAACAGGAACAGAAAAATTTAATATTCACTTGCTAAACCTCTAGTGAAAAAGAAAAAAGTATTCCATTTCTTTTTACAGTCACATTTAACAAAACACTCCTGCCCTATTTGTATTTCAGTTCATGTGTTAACTTTCAATTCACAATGTATTTTCCCATGATAATTTTAACAAAAAGGATAAAAATTGTACTAGAAATGAAACAATTTTTTTTTTCCCACAAAATATGCGATTATATATTTTTTTAAATACTTTACTAGGCAGAGCTTTGGAGTCAGTCCCAAGATCAGCTTCTAACTCAAAGCCAGCAGATGGTGCTGAAGGATTCTTGCTTTACATACAACATTGTGCTACTCTGTCCAGCCATTTTTGAGAAACAAAGAATGTTTGTTTTGTCTGCAGTTAAACAGTGTTAAAATAATACTGAACTCTTTACTGGCTTTTTTTGAAGAAGGCTTCACACAATAATGTAATGTGTGTAGGGGCTAAAAAGAAATGTGCTGTTGGAAATGGAAAGGAGCACACACAGACTGTTTTTAAACTCTCAGTGCTGTAGTACCATAGAGCAACACTTAACAGACTGACTACAGCGAACAGCACCTATTGCCTTAATAGCTGCAGCAATTCTAAACATACTGTAGTATTTGCAGGCTCTGCAAATGTTTAGCTATTATGGTAGACCACAATTTGATAGAAATTAACAGTAATAGCAGAATTTCCATTACTAACAATTACTGATTTATGGACATCTTGATACCCCTACTACTTAGCAAGATAAATGCAAAAGGGAACAATGACAGATAGGATTTCTACAACTACTTCCCAAATTTTTTTTTTTTTTTTTTTTTTTAAGAAAAGAAGCTGTTATGCAGACTGCTTCCAAAATTATTATATTTGTTAAGGAAATAGCCATTAAAATGCTACATAAATATTTATGCTATAAACATCATTTAGAAACATAGAACTTCTTATGTTCTCTACTATCACTGGTTTTGAAAGTGAAAATAAGTCCAGATCATGCTGAAACTTGAGAACCAAGACACAGGTTAATTCAAGATGACGATAAGGATGGGGAAGAAAGTGAAGAGGGTTTTTTTTGCTCCTAAGTTAACAGCAGATATATGACCTGCTTGAAATCAATTTGACTATTCACTGTGTACAGAGGCAAGCACGTATGTAAACCTTCATAGCATTCAGGTTTACAGGATTAATGTATCTAAGTACAAAGAAATTATTACTTATTACATTACTCTTTAGTCAGCTGACACAAAGATGCTCATCACATCATATTTTCAAATTTAAATCACCTGCATTATCCACCTCAGTAATTAATTATCAAGCACTCACTTATACAAAGTTTAGATTTTCAAACTGAAAAATATGTGTAGCAATTGATGAGATACAAATGGGGTTTTTTGCTATGATTACTAATACAATTAAAACTAATGATTTATCTAGATTCAAGACCATAGTTTAATTTAATTTTAATGTTAATTGACAAAAGGTCTTTCAGGTATTCAAATACTTACTTAGGAATTGTAGCTATAAAAAACACAAACAAAACACACCTTTTTTTAAAAATAGCTCAGATAGTAGCTAGAGTGTTCTTCAGCAAGATAGGAAACTGGTGATTAAACTGTGAATCCTTTGAAAGATCTTGTATTTTGTAAATTGAAAAGATTATGTATTTTAAAAATTTGTATCTGAGGAAGTTATTCTACATGTTAGCAAAAGTGTTCAATGAATCCTCTCAAGTAAATCTCCGTTAAATCCACTAATTTATTTTTTAAGTAGGAAATCACATGCTTACATTCACACACGTGCCCTGCTACACAGCTACGCTACCAGAAGCACTTAATTTCTCTAACACACATCAGAAAACCCCAATACAAGTACCCTCTAAAAAATATAAAACTATGCGATGAAAGCAGGCCCGTAATCCTTGTGATGCAAATGTGATACATACAGAGAGTAACATTTTCTGCTTTCATGGGCTAACATAAAAGACGTGTTATAATTTGTTTTATTCACATGTGTTTGGAAGATCAATGCAATAACTCAAAAGAGATCACATTAGTATTAGTAATAGTTATACACAGACTACATTTCATTAGTACTGAATACTTTTATTGGTTAGGCCTTAATTTCATTAGGTAAATAAAATTTCTAAATTAGATACCTCTTTATATTTCAAAATATGCAAACTAAAAAACAACTGTGAACACATCTGTAGAAATTCTGAAAGCAACAGAACAGTCTCTCCATATTCTATGAATAAAGCGCCAGACTAGCAGAAAAGCGCTTTATCTTCAGCTCGACTATGGGAATGCCTATCACTTTATAAGCATAAACAATATTAAGACAATTAAATTCAGCACTGTAAACCTTGCCTCCAAGAAAGTACATCCAAATAAAGTAATTACAGTGAAGAAACCAAAACTTTGAAGACACAGATTGACATTCACTAATCTGATTAGCCTCTACCTGGTAAGCATAGGTGAGGGATCATTAAGAAGGAGCATTAGAGAAAAAGGGATATTCCAGCTACAAAGACATTTACTGGTAAAGGGATACAACAAGTATGTGCATAGCAAGCAATCTGGTGACAGTTTTTAATATATAAACAACAGCTACAGATGACCTTCTTGATATGATTATAACCAGTATCACAAAACAGATCAGAAACATGGTGATGAAAGGAATTTAGATGAAAATGGGGTAGATGTGAGAGTGTTCAATATGCTTTGTAAGGGAAAGAAGAAGGACAAGAAAATTTTTTTAAGCATTTTGGGAAGACAAGTTTCAATAGATACAGAACATTGTTCTGTAGGATCTCATGGGAAGTTAAGTCTACAGATAACAAAGGTAATAAGGATACCAGCAAAACCACTCTCACACAGCGGAAGAGTAAGTTGGACAAGAAAATACCAGCTGGCACAACTGAAAGTTGTCCAGTGACTGTAAACACAGGAAAGTCAGGCAGAAAGATCAAAATAAGGGAGATTTTTCTGAACCAGTGTAAAAGACAAGGTATGAGCAAGCAGGGACAAAACCAGGATACCCAAGCATAGATGAGATGCAATTAACAATGACCGAAGGAGTAAAAGTCATTCTATAAGCAGAAAAATATATTTTCAGGAGAAGTTGGCCTGTAATTAAGAGCAATCAATACTAATAGATGACATCACACATTTGAAAGTATTTCCATTAAAAAAAAAAAAAGTCAGTTGGCCTTCAATAAAAAGGCAAACTGCAGTCAGGCAGCAAGCACAAGTAAAAGCAGCAATGAAAACTGTTGGCTCAATTAGAGAATACCTAAATCTGGTAAATGTTTAGAACTCTATTTGCCTGATAATACTGATTGGTGGATATTGTGAAAATGAAACTAAACAGTCCCAGAGGAGTAACTGTTGATTTATGGATATTGGGTGAGGTTCTGTAAGTCTAAAAAGAAGTCTTGTGTTCTTTAAGAAGCAGGAAAACTGAGAAATTAGTCTGCTTAATCCCAACATAGAGCAAAAATACTGGCAGAACATCTATCTCTTTATACACACACACAATCTCCTAGAAGAAAACAAGGAGATGAGTAACAGCTTATTTGGATTTATTATGAACAAATCACGTCAAAGCAATTTTTTTTTCGTGCAATGGCAGAAGAACAGGACTTGTGTTCAGGAAGACATCATATAGTTTTACTTTAGTAAGGACTCTGGCACTTTCTCACACGGGAAATTTCTGAAGGAAAACAGGGAGGCATACGTTCAGAAGACACTACTATACATCAGACTAAAAGCTAGTTGGAAAGCTACATTCAGAAAATTCAAAATGGTAAATGTATCAAGGGGCATCCCTGAAAACAAGTATTTTCTTTGATGACCAATTTGACAGGGTCATGAGTTGCTGCAAGTCTGCTGGAGGACAGGATTCAAAATGAGTTTGACAAATTTGAGAAAGAGTCTAAAAAGAATACAATTCAGAAAGTTTAAAGACAGGATTCCACAGTCAAGCTACACAGAGGAGCAGAAACAATTGAGCAGATGGCGGTTCATTGGAAAACACTGAAATTTCTATTGGCTGATACACTTAAAGAACAGGGACAAGAAAAGTCCTGGTCTGTAAACCAGGTTGTTTTCTACCTATTACTGGAAAGGCTTCAACTGCGTTGCTGGGTCTACTTTGAGGAAGATACCAACTGAAGAGGAGAGGAACACACAAAAAATCAGAGGTCTAGGAAAACATGATTTAGGGCAAAAGACAGAAAGATTTGGGTTATTAAATCTAGAAGTAAAGAATTGCAGGTTGTGGTAATCCAGATAACTGGAAGCTGTTGCAAGGAGGAAATAAACAATCTGTTCTCTACACAAAGATTAAATATACAAGAAATGACAGAGCACAACTGCTGCAAAAAAGAACTGGATACTAGGCTGATCACTTGGAAAAGACTGCTAATGATAGGGTTTCTAAGGCCCCAAAATGTATTTTCTTTTTTAGCAGAAAGTTGGATAAGCAACAGTCAAAAATGCTTTTGGTGCAGTCAAGCCTTTTTTGGGAAAAGACACTACATCAGGTGACCAAAATTCCTGCCTGCCCTGTTTCCTATGGTTCTGAGATTACAAAGTAAAATGCAACCCCTCAACCTTGGAAATGTCCAAACACTAAGAGTTGCCACTTGAGCTTCAAAGTGAGAGTGGGATCTGAAGGTAATGCACACCATTTGTATGCAAATGAATCCTCTCATCTCTTTTCTCCAGCCATCACGAGCAGTTCCTCCCCTCACCCCCCACTTCTCGCCTCCCCTCCACCTCCATGGCTGGGACACGGCATCTTTCGGCAAGTACACCGCCCTCTCCCAGTAACCCCTCCGCATTCTACCACGTTATTCAGGAACATAAGTCCCGAGGCATAATGTCACATCCCCAAGTGGTACCTTGCTATTAGATCAGAGCCTCTAAATATGCAAAAGCCAACCCTGTGATACAGATCACACGTGGACTTCAAGGGGAGCCAAGGCGAGGGTTACATCCTCTTCCTCCTACCTCCCCCACCTCCCCAAAGCAACCCACATGCCAAGGAGAGAAAAATAAAAGCCCCTTAAGCTATCCAAAGCGACTTTACATCTCCATAGTAAATTATGCTAATTAATGTGAGCTCAAAATGGCCCAGGGCTATCCTAAAGGATACAACTATTTCAGATCCTCTGCTCTGTTCTGAATTATTCCTAGGCTTGGTCAGAAATTGTCCGCAGAAACATTTCTGCATCAGAAAAAGCCTGTGCACCACAGCGAAGTACTGCCACGCTTCTACATATTCAAAACTAATTAATTTAGAAAGGAAAAAAACCTACATTTGATCAAAGAGCATGGAGAAATATTTTTTGAATTTCAGGTTTTAATTTGAGAAGGAAAAAAGGACTTAACCCAAATGTAATCAAGCTGTTTCGTGAAGAAGAAAAATAGTTTCCAGCAGATGTGTCCCATGTAGGAATTTCATATCTTTGAGATTTAAATTCATTAAATTTGGTTTATACTGATCAATGCATTTGAGAGTTATTAGGGAGAAACTAAACAGACAGCAAGACTGCACAGGTACAATTTCTTTAAGAAGTCAGCTTAAAAGTTAAAAAATAAAGAATGCAAATAATGAATATTTTGCTAACATATTTTTTCTTTTAAACCAAAAACATAAAGAATTTTTTCATTCAGTCCAGTTGGCCAGAAAATTGTCCTTGATGAAGAGTATAAAACAAAACACTTATTTGTCACGTATGCCAAAGCCCACCTGGCTTGTCAGCTTGAGTTAAGTACCATTCAGTAACATGAATATATGCAGCCAGAGATCAAGAGCTCAGTCCTTCCTAAAGTAACAAAAACAGGTAAAGGAATGCAAATAAAATGCAACTGGCAGAGTAATGGGTGCCCAACGGGATAGTATTTAGGGTAGCTTGATCATACTGCTGACTGATGTATATATCAGAGGCAACAGGTACTACGAAAGGAGGAAAGAAATGCTCCTGGTTTATATTATTTCTGTGGAAAGTACTCTGGCATCATGATTTGGTACAGTGCTGCTGGGCGCATGTTGCTGTGAAGTCATTTTAAGATAGAAATTAGAGATAATAAATAGAGGGGGAAAAAAGGAAAGAAGTATCAACTGTGAGAGTATCTAAATTTACAATAATTCTCATTGAAAGCATGAATAAACTGTATTTTGAGGTAAAAAAGTCATAAACGTTAAATACAACAAGACATCAGACAAGTTAAATATCCAGCATCCCACAGATGAATGGAAGTTACAGCTGCAGTAACAGGGCTCAAAACCCAACAACCCTGCTGGTGCTTCCCATTTCTCACAAAATCAGAACTAAGCAGAAACAGCTCTTTTTATTTGCCTTTTCAAAAAAAAATTTGACTGAACAGAGATGCCTATAGAAAGCTGTTTCTGGGAAAAATTAAACCTCACAGATTACCATCTCTTTGAAGCAGAAACTGTCTTTTACTATACACATGTCTAGGCCTACGTATAGCGCCACGAGATTCCAATTCGTAACAAAGGCTTTCAGGCATGCTATGTCACAAAAAAAAGCTACATAATGGCAACTAGTAAACACTGGAGCCACTGCACGTCCCTAAAAGCACAAGTTTAATAGGACTGCAAAGAGACTTGCCAGGTAGCTGTTGTTTGATGTTAAACAGTAGTTAAAATAGCCTACTACCAACTTTGAAAACTGCAAAATTTTACTACGTTAGAAATTTGCATCAGAGAAGACAGTCAACAGATTATAACAAAATCTACCTATTCCATTGAGATACTAGGTAGAAAAAATCTCAGCATGTGATCTGTTAAGGTCATACAGGAGCCTTAAGCCTCAAGGTCTTGTTCACAAAGAAGTCAAGTCTGGCAAACACTCAACAAAAACAACTTCTCAGGACTGGCTTAGGAATCAGCAAAGATGGGCCGCACCTTCAGGCCTTGAAAACACTATGAGACACCTACAAATGTTCATTGCTTCACATGAGTAAAATACTTAGGGTTTTCTTCCTAGAAAGGCAGTTCTGCTCTTTAGAATTCAGAAGCTTGCTTGACTGTCAAGCTTTTTAAGTTTCTTTCATGGAATTTCCAAGTTTACAAGTTCTGCAAAAGAGCAGAGTTTGCATTTTCTTTAAACTGACAGATTGCAAAATACGTATATTCACAGAGATTTTTGTCCCTCAACCAAAGCCATATTTATTTAAAGATGCTGATAATATTTTTCTAGCCACATCATCTCTTGAATCAGATTGTTGAAAGGAAAATGGGGATAGTTTGCTCTCACCTTCTGACTGAAGATTCTGTAACTGTGTCAACTGAACTTCTGTATCGTGTGCAATTTTTGAAGTTTTCACACATAAAATCAAATAATTTGCAAGTTAAATTCAGATACTTATTCTTATATTAATTAGTTATGTTTCTTCAACATAGTTCATGGGATGCAATGTCAGTCAAACCACCTCTTTTTTTTTGACTCAAGTAACTCCAGTTGAGTAACAGATTAAGTATGGAACAGACAGCTTTACCAAATTGATTAATTTGGAAGAGTCAGATATTGTTTACATTATAGGAAATTGTATGCCAATCAATTGGCATGTTATACTTTATTCAAAGGCCAATCATTGGCGTATGTTATAACTGCAACATAAGTCAGACAGAACAACACTTCCTGTTTTCCAGGTGTCCATTTTGTCCTCTGCAGACAGCAGGTATGTTTTTACTAGTATTTAAACAGGATCAGAGATGACCTTGAGTGTATGGCAGAAAACCATACACACAATTCTGAAAACAGAAAGAATATCCTGCTTTGTACCCCTTCTCTTCTTTTTGGCTAAAGAGGGAGAACAAGACAGCTGTTTGGCTATGATGCGCCCCCCTATTCACGTATGTAAGCTCTCATTAGCTGTCTCAAACGGCTCCCATTCCTGTGAACTGCCTCACTCAGGCTTTTTGTCAAGCTGCATGCCTGCTGCCTTCTTCGCTTTGGGCATCAAGAATTATTTTTCTGTGTGGACTGAAACTGGCATAATAAACAAGATCACTTTCTACCTTTCCTGTTGTATAATACAGGCACAGCAGGGTTGGACAGACATAGTGTTTCATTGCCTTCCATAGAAAATTATGATTTAAAAGAGAGACTCTTCATGAGTAAAAGGAGTTGGGATTTCCTGGGAAATGGTGCAAGATGAAAGAGATTAAATTCTTTGGGAAGTGCAAGGTGAGTTTGGGTGGGGCTGGGTTAATCCTGAATTAGGCTGAAGCAGGGTTACTGACTTATTAGTTTGGTTACATGGTGTGAGCCCTGTTGCTTGCACTGGAACCAATTAAAATGCCTAGTATGTGAGAGCAAGGATAAGGCACGTGGCAGTCTACCTAAGTGTTAAATGAAAAAAGTTTTAAGCTTGCTTCTTTCATCTGTCCCACGTGTCTGTCCTACTTTCACCTAAATGTCCTGCTCAAGTCATTACCCATCTCATTACAATGACCCTGGTCTAAGTTAAAATTCTTTGACTGTGTAACTCTATTCATAGTTAAGATGTTGCTATGAGAACCTATACGTGTAAGATTACAGTTGCATCGAATACAGTCTGCACTGGAGCGATGTACAGTCTTGTTTTAAACAACTCCAATGCAGGTATTTAATGAAATTGTCATGTTGAGAGAAAAAGATTTACTCAGACTGAACAGGAAGTACAAAAAATGAGTTCCCTTCTCTCACTCTCTGAGCCACTCCTTCCCAACTGAATGAGTAACAAGAAAAAAAATGTATTTGCAATGTTCACTATCCTGTATCCACAGCAGGAGGGTTGGAACTAGATGATCTTTATGCTCCCTTCCAACCTAAACCATTCTATGATTCTGTAACTTCAAAAATCAGTTGTACTTGTGCTGCAAAGCAAGCACTGTTTACCCTCAATTCTTTAAACTAGAACTGATCACAGCTACAAAAAAAGAAACACTGTATTTTGACCTTAATGTTGCCTGAGATTTTGTCATGCAAAGTGATCACTCAAGCCATTTCTAGACAACATTGTTATTAAACGGGCTTTTCTGGTTTTGCTTACCTCTTGGATTATCACCAACCATATTGGTTTTGCCATTCCAGTACCAGAGCAGCAATGTCGCATCGCGCGATCCTGAGAGAATGTAACAGTTTCCTCCAATATAGGACTCAGAACGAGCAAGACAGGTTACAACATCCCAGTGTCCAAATATTACTTGCATCAGTTTACCTGAAACATATGAAGTTGATTGTTTTAAAACCACACTTTCATTATTTCTAAGGCAAATTAAATACATTATGAAGTATTGTAGAAATATTTTCTTTATTAAACAAATGTTCCAAAAAGAAGTATAGCGGAGAATACTGGGGTTTTTTTCTTGATTTGGTGGAAACTTACTTAAAAGTATAGTAGTCCATACAGTGTGTATAAAAAATATTTACAGTCCATAAATATTATACGTTGTTCAGAGGCAAATCATGCCATGAGGTTTTTTTTTTTTTATATTCTGCATGTTTACATTCACTTTAAATAGAGGAAACATGATGGGATTTGCTTTAAAGGCAAGTTTAGTGATTAAAGTAATAGTAAAAATGCAAATCTGATGATGATGTGGAAAAGAGAATCAAAAAAAAAAAAGCTACAGAACATTTAGAACTACCAAAAGAAATTGGTAGTGTAAGAGCATCTACAGCACTCATTTCCATATGCAGCTTTTGAGCATCTCCTTAAACAGAGAAAAGGAGTTTTTGATGAAAAATTACTCTTGTAATTTTTTAAAAACTCAGTTTCTTCCATCACCACTTAAACAGTTACCAGTTATTTCAACAGCATCTTTTCCTTTTAAGAATTTCTGTAATGTTCAAAAACACTCAGAATACAGACCTGTAAGAATTCTCTTACTTACTGCATGTAGGACAAACGCTTGTACTGGTGATAAAGACATAAACGTTCAAGAGAAAGGAAAGCCTAGGCAGTTAAAAATAAGCCACTCAAGAGTCTGTATAAACATGAATATGACTAATACCTTTTAATCTTAACCAAACAGGATAATATTTTCAGAAAAAAGAACGTAAGTTTGGATGCTCATGCATAGCGGATTTTCATGTGGGAGGGGAAACACATATAAGGTCACCAACAGAGACTGGCTCCTACACAGCAAGTGTCATGTGTCCTGCTGGTTTCTGGATCTGCTAGCAGCACACGTGATCCTATGAAATGAGGATATAAGCACTAAAATCCATCCCACCAGATTTGCTCAAGCCTAGCATGGCACATCTTATAGAGCAGGACTAAAGATACACACACACATTTCTTATGCGCCCACTTGGCCCATTCAGGTAACGTGGGTCAGGACAAACTCTGCATCCAATGGCACAATGAAGTGTGATGTGCGATGCTGCTGATGCATGACCTTGAATTCCTCAGCCCAAATGACCATACACCCATTTGTGCTTTGGGCTGAATAAAGAATGGGGAAGAACAGAAGGGGAAAAGGCTTTGGAAGGATTAACAACACAGGCCAAAAAAGAAATAGGAAATGCAAACTACACTACCTGAAATAAAATGTTCCCAAAAGTGTTTAGAAATAGTAACTAGTAACATGACAAGTAGTAACAAATCAGCATTGACACTTAAATTAAGTGCATCTTAATGACATATTTTGGTGCATGAATTAAAAATAATTAGTCTATAGTATGGCTAGTAGGACGCACTTCATAGCCTCTTTCTATGCAGTACAAAGGCACTGTATTCATATCCAGCCACTAAATAACACTAACTGTAACCAAAAGACTTAAGGGAGTGGCTCAGAGGAAAAGAACAAAAATAATTTTAATAGTCTGATACATAACAGAAGGTCAAAAGGTAATTGCATTAAAGTGGAGAAAACCTGAAAAAAAAAGGTATGAATATCTACCACAAAGGGGAATTACTTTAGTACATTAAGAACAAAACAGAATGACATTAAGTAGATTGAAGTTTGAAATAAATCAGATTTAAAATAAAACACTGACAAAACTTACTAAACAAGTATAATCCTCCAAGAGAAATTGTGAAATAAGGTACTATCACATGAGCCTTTTCTGACTGGAAGGGGCAAAACCCTGGAAGGTACACTTCCTATGCAGATCTACCTTCTGTCAAAGGGAGAGGAACTCAGGGACTGAGTCTTTCACTCATTTCTGTCAGTCTGTAATACCGTTCTGTAGCAGTCACCTCGGCACACTGGGGCTTTCATTTGTGCCACGGGGTCACCTAACTGTCTCAGATGCTGACCAGCCAACAGAGTGAGTCAGAAAAAGTTCCTGAACTTCTCCAGCTAGGAGCAGTGAAACACTCACAGACTGCGTAACCTCATTTTGGCAATATTCAAAAACATCTTACCGAGTGTATGTTTTTCCCTGAAAAGTCAAATTGTCACTTACATGGTTTAGATTTGAGAATAATTTAATTATGTGATATATCTTTCAGGTGTATAGCTGCAGGTATTCAACCACCTGGGGTGATTTACACTTTTAGAACACAAGTTTATGGAATAAACATCACTGAGTTATAGAGATCTCTCTTTCAATTATATTCTGTGTTTATAGGTTTTATTCTAGAAAACAGACATTTTTCAAGGTTATTTGACAGTTGTTCATATACTTGCACTGCCTTGTTAGTTTTACTTTGTTACTCTGCAATCAGTTCCATCAAAACAAGAAATAAGCTTTTGCTCTTTCATGTTAGTAAAAAAAATACTCTCATGAGTTCCTCAACTTTTTTGTTTCCTTTAATATGAGTTGTCCTCTCTACACACTTATATCAAACTTTACCATATGAACTCAGATACCCCTTTTTGACAGAACAAATTTTCTAGTTAATGCTTTATTTGGAGCTGTGCTATGAATAATTAACAGAAAAATAAGACTCAAGTCTGCACTACTGAATCTAAAACGCTGTCTAGAAATCATTCCCACTGCTGGAGGAAGGTTTTATTGTGCTTCTGCTATACTAGCTGTGCTGGGAACTCATGATTTATGTTAAAAGTATTGCCTGCTAAAAAAAACCCAAACAAACCCAAAATCTAATAGAAAAAAGGTTCCCTTTTTGTGCAAGTGCTAAAATGTAATTGAATTCAACACTGTGATCACTTGCCATTATGCATTACTGATCCCATCATCTTTTTCCTTTGCTGTTCTGCTGATTTCAGAGCAAGTATTCCCCTACTACATTCTCATTTTAATTCAAAGCAAAATAAACTACATCTGAATTCAGTGGATATCAGTGAGAGCTAAAGTCGCTGTACTGACAAACAGGAGACACACAGAAGACACAATCTGCAACTTTTTTGACAACTGTATTTTGGTATATAAGCGAATTATCTATGCCTGCTGTATCTGACTTACACACAGGGGGCATAACTTAATGAGATATTTGTAGTTCAGATTGATACAGGACAAAGCTACCAAAATCATACAAGTTCCTTCCATAGGTGTAAAGTAAAATACATCCTTTGACATGAAAGAATTAGTCCTCTATTCATATAAATCAAGAATATACACTGAATATTTATTACTGCTTGCTAACTTTCCTGAAGATCTCCTTTAAATTCACATTTTTATGCAAATTTATTTTCATCAAAGAGAAAATTAAACTAAGAAGGGCCTAACAAGATGTCTGGATAATGAACTGTACGCAGTCAGTATGAAATAAATGGAACTTCTCCTTTATACCTAAGGCTTTAAAATTGCAAAAATGACAGACATGCTAAAATATGCCATGAGATCTAGCCTTAACAGATCTTCATTAAAGACCATCCTGTTTTGTTAAACACTTTGGTTTGCTGAGTGTGAACAACACTATTAACTATTATATTTAAGAAATGATGACAAACATGTAGGATATTCCCTAGGGATTAATAACCTACTGGAAAGCTTGATGGTACACACACATTAACCACACTGGGTCATTAATCCCCACGAAGTACCTCGCAGTGAGGTCACTATTCCCATTATAAGAAAATGAAAGGGAAAAAAAATCCTACCTATTTTTTTCTGGGGCTCCATGGCTTTTAAATTCCTGTAGCTCTTACACTGAAAAATTCTTTTCTATTTAGCATGACACACGCATGACTTCAACGGTTTGGATACATGCCAGCTGACAGACTCATTTAACTGCTGCCCATTGTATCGATCAGTTTTTGTTATATGAAAGAATTAAGTGGCTTCAAATCAATGTTTCTATTATAGCACAGCTTTCAAAGGCTTTCATAAGAATCCCTTCACCAGATTTCAAGACTTCACTTCTGTTGTTATTCTGTGGTGTTTGCCTGTATTTCCTCAAAAAAACCCTCTCTGGTGCTGAAAACCAACCAGAGTTAAATTCAAGTAAGCACTCTAAGAACGATTAATTCTCCAGGTATGCAAAGCTTCACAAAAACTCATTTACTTGTGGGAACTACAGTGTAAGAACAGGCATGCCTGTCATACACATCTGAAGTGTGATGCTATGGCAAAACAGGAGCTGCTTGTCTTACATCCGCCATCATTCAACAACTATGATGGCACACAATACACAGTAGCAGTAGGCAAGAAAATATTTAATAAATATTATTAATGGTGGAATAAATACATACTCTACTGTCTCCCCCACTGCCTCTTCTTTCTTTACTCAAAACAGTAGGTTGACGATTAACAGAAAAATCTTTCAGGCTATTCCCATATTTTAAAAATACATTACCTGAGTCAGTAGAGTAAACTCGGAAACTCTTGTCCCAGAAGCCACAGACCAAGATGTAACGATTATCAGAGGTGATGACAAAACACTGGGAATGTACCTGGATGCTCTGGTCTAAAAGGTCAGTGATTTGCCTTCTGTGCATACCTGTATTGCTGGCTGAACGGGAAGACACAGAAATCAAGAAATTTTAGCATCCATACTCACAGGACAAAAGCATGTTTCAGAAACATACATGCACACCAAAACTACTCCTCACTGCTGTTGCTTGTTTTTTGTGGCAGGGACATATTCTTTGTACTTTTACCATAAAATACCCATTACACTTCTGGGAACAATGCTAATTCCTTGTAGTATATATTCTAAAATAGAAGAAATCCCTTCTTGAAGTCAAATGCAACTGACAAATATAAATGAAAGACTGCAAAAAGGAAAGATACATAAAAATGTAATAAGCTTCCTTTCTCCCTTCTTCTAGTGTAGAAAATGAAAACTAAAGAAACAAAGAGAGGGAATGCAATTATAAGACAGTACATATACATATATGCTATATAGAGGCTCAAATGCAGCAACATAACTATGCTTTCAAAATCATACACAAGACATATCTAAGTGTCATCACTGCAACCTAAAAAAAGAATAACTGCAGTTATTCATCAAGTGTAAACATCACTGTTTACATTTCACACTTTTTTGAGCATTGCACAAAAATTAACCAGCTTATCTCCGCAATCTCCTTTAGGGTTGAGAGAAAATATTTACCCAACTTTGATCACCTGCTGCTTTACTTCCTCAGATAATCTTGCATTGTGGACCCAAAAAATTGACAGGAATCAATTAATGAACACATTTTTCATATAATATAAACATCACTGTTTACATTTCACACTTTTTTGAGCATTGCACAAAAATTAACCAGCTTATCTCCGCAATCTCCTTTAGGGTTGAGAGAAAATATTTACCCAACTTTGATCACCTGCTGCTTTACTTCCTCAGATAATCTTGCATTGTGGACCCAAAAAATTGACAGGAATCAATTAATGAACACATTTTTCATATAATATTTTTTTTAATTT